>NW_008335297.1:1713062-1723881 GCF_000622305.1 Nannospalax galili | reverse complement strand
GAGAGACAGACAGACAGACAGACAGACAGACAGAGACAGAGACAGAGAGAGGGAGAGAAAGAATTGTATAGTGGACATTGGGTATCCTGCTCTATCACTCCTTACTGTATCCCTTCAGACAGGCTCTTTCTGGGCTGACAACCAGCTCCTAGCTCTGACCCACACAGTGTTGAAGTTATAGGAACATATGTGGCCAACCTGACTTTTTATATGGCTGTTGGGGATTTGAACTTAGGACCTCATGTTTGAGCAGCAATCACTCTTACCTACTGAGCCATCTCCTCAGCACCCATTGACATTTTAAAAATTAAATTATTAATCTTATTTGAAATTATTCCTATTTTCACTTTTGTTCTGTTTTGGGGGATTGTTTTTGCTTTGTTTGTTTGTTTTTGTCATCTATTTGGACACTACAGAGATGGTGGAAATCACCTATCAGATTTTTTCAGTACTTTACAGTTTCCAAAAGGTTTTCACAGGTATTGTAGAAACATAGAACCATGTACTACCTCTACCAAACAGATGAAGAAACCAAGGGCCAGAGAATTAAAACAACTCTGTGGCCAAAACCACACTATTAACAGCCTAGGACTTCTGGTTCACAAGATTGCATTCTTCCATACATGACTATGAAAGATAACTAGAGAGTCAGAGATGTGGGGAATAAGCCTAACTTCCTATATTCCCCTTTTTATAGACTTGACTATGTATTCCCACAGCCCAGGCTTCTGTCTGAAGTAGCATACCAAGCTCTCCTAGGAGCCCTCACAGATCTGAAAGTCTTACTGTTATTGTACACCTCAGCCCTGACTCCAAAATCCCGTAAGGTATATATTTTTTGCTCCCATGCTGAAGAGATTTCCTCCTCAGACTACGGAGAGTGTACCTAAGCTCCTTTCCTCCTTCCTCTACTTTTTGCTCTATTTCTTTAATCATTCTCCCTACATTTGTTCAAACTCTTGGTTGCAAATAACATAATCCATTTTAGCTACATAGAGAAAGAAGTGAAGATGTCAGGTTGCATTAGCTGATTCTCAGAATCTCCAGCAGATTCCAATCACTGGGCTTAGAGGCCACCTGTCCAGGAATAGCCAGAATCCTAGCTGCAAGGGAGTGTAGTAGAGTGAGGTTCTGGTTTTCACTTTTAGCAGGAGAGATTTGTATTTTTAAATTAGGTCTTGATATGTAGCCTGCCTGTCCTGGAACTCACTCTGTAAATCAGGCTGGTCTCAAACTTTAGCTTTTGTCTCCTAAGTACTGGCATTACAAGTGTGCTCCACACCCAGCCTAAGAAACTCTTTTTATATGGTAGGGAGGAGTTCGAATGTATACACATGCATGTGAAGGCCAGGGTTCAACCTCAGGTATCTTTTCTCAGGAGCCTTGCTTTATGGTGGTTGTTGTTGTTGTTGTTGTTGTTTGAGATAGGGTCTCTCATTGGGACTGAGATTTCACCAACAAGCCTCAGAGATCTTCCTGTCTCCACCTCCCCAGTCCTAGGATTACAAGTGTATACTATCATGCCTAATGTTTTTTACATGGACTCTGGGGATCAACCTCAGGTCCTCATGCTGCAGGGCAAGCACTTGATCCACTGAGCCATCTCCCTAGCCCCAAGGGACTCTTAAGTTGGAAGATTCCCCAGTCTTAGGGAAACCAGTCAATAGGTGCAGACAAAGGCACAAGAAATCATGTGTTAGCCTTCCTAATTCTGCCCAGATGTCAACACTGCCACTATCCACCCAGGACTGCCACTCACAGTTAGACACTACTTTGTTCTCACAGGTCCTGTCTGTCTCTACAGTGTGGTTGGCTCAGCTTCCTCAATGGGAATCTCCCCCATAACCAAGGGCATTCTTTCTCCAATCCTAACACTATGCAGTTCATTCCACCTGAGCTGCCCTTTACCACTTACCTACCACCTTTCAAACTTTTCATCTGCACCATTTGATTTATTGTTCACATCTTACCTCAAAGACTGCATCCCAAGGAAGTTCGTCACTGCACCCTTTGGAAAAGCAGCCAACATAGACGTCAGTGCTGACATTGGCAGTCAAGTCCCACTGAGTATATTCCTGGTGCCCATTAAATGCATGTGACATTCCTAAAAGCATTGGCTGTTCAAAGCTCATTATCTCTATGCCCTATCTGGGCTTGCTCTGAAGGATCAGGCCATGTCACTCCAAAATATGCGGCAGGTAGTATATGGACCAAGTTGGGCTAAAGGTAACAGAGGCTCAGATATACAAAAGGCATTCTCCCCCTTTATTTGATCTGTCTAGGAGCAAAGTATGGGCTGCCCTGTAAGGAAGCTGCCCTGCCCTTGTATATCAGGGGGTAAAAGCTATAGTTCTCACTGAAAATAGAGGCAGTGTCAGGGTGAGTCCATACCAACAGGCTTTATGGCATAGCCCTTATAAAGTCCATGACTTCACTTGTATATTTCCATACTTCCTACTCAAAGTCAGTGACAAAGACAAAATTACCAAAAAGTTCTTCTAAAGATCAAATTGGCTCTCTCAAGGGTTTCATTAAAGATGGTTGAGCATTTAGGAACACTTGCTGCTCTTGCAGAGGACCCAAGTTCTGTTCCAACACCCACATTGGGCAGAACACAGCTGCCTATAACTCCAGTTCCAGGAGACTGACTCCCTTTTCTAGTCTCTGCAGACACTATACTTGCGTGCACACACACACATACAGACAATTAAAAATTAAAATAAAAAAATAATAATTTCAAAGTTTTCTTGAAAGGTTGACATCCAGAGTACTCCTTTATGCTGAACAAATGGGGCCCCATCTGTAATTGTTTCTTGTGAATTTTCCAGTATTTTTTTAACTGACCCACTTCAAAGTCTGGCTATTTAGCACCTAGCTCCAGTAACACCATTCTGCTTTAATCAGTCCAAACAATGCCTCCCATATATCAGTCAGGAAACCCAAACTCTTACTTCCTTACAGAATTAAAAAAAAAACTCTGAATCTAACTAACCAACCTATTTTCAGCAAGTCCTAATGCATGTAAATATTGATGAA
Organism: Nannospalax galili; assembly: GCF_000622305.1. NCBI lineage: Eukaryota > Metazoa > Chordata > Mammalia > Rodentia > Spalacidae > Nannospalax > Nannospalax galili. Next base: position 1,720,845 of record NW_008335297.1, on the reverse strand, counting down.
AGCTATATACTTTTCCCCTTTAAAAAAAGTGCCAAATACTGACACTGCCTGTGTTACATATGCATAGTATTTTTGTTTGTTTGTTTGTGGGTTTCTTAGTTGTTTGTTTGAGATGACATCTCATGTAGCTAAGACTGGCCTAGAACTCACAATAGTAGCCTTCTGATCCTCCTGCCTCAACTTCCCCAGTACTGGAATACATGCGATGCTGGGGGACCCTGCTGCTAAGGTTGTAGTCCTCCATGTCCTGATAGCTCTAAGGGGCTCGGTGCTATATGGAAGGACTCCCTTTCTCAGCAGGGCCTCCTGCTCTCTGCCTGACTTACTTGGAAAATGCCACCAAGCACAGATGCCTGACCTTATTTGGAACATGACCGTTGGCATAGTTACCTGCAATAAAACCCCCAGGTTTTTTCTATATGATAATTAGGCATTGCCCTATAGTTGGATGATAGGATCCCCCTGCCACATGTAAATAAAGCATACTATGAGCACCTATCGGCTGAGGCTTTGGCTGCTGCCTCCACACTATATTTTCCCTAACCCCCACTGAATAAACGGAGCTGTTTCACTGTGTCTGGAGCTGTATCACTGAGTCTGAAGCTGTTTCACTGAGTCTGGAGCTGTATCACTGAGTCTGGAGCTGTATCACTGAGTCTGGAGCTGTATCACTGAATCTGCCTCCCCAGAAGGGCTTTCTTCCGTCAGTGCTCACTGGCCATCCTGCTCCCTTTGTTCTTGTGGATTGGTGGCCAATGACCCATGAGGGGAGGGAGAGACCCCACAATGCATATATCACCACACCTGGTTTATGCATTGCTGAGGTCGAAACCCAAGGTTTCCCATATGGTGGGCAAGCATTCTACAAACTTAGCTGTATCCCTAGCACAGTATCTTAAATTAATCTAGTTATCACAGTTTATGTATTTTAAAGCCTGTCTCCTCTGCTGGACTTTGAGTTCTGTGAGGGCAGGAAACACGCCTGTCCTGTTGCCTCAGCTCTGGTCCCAGGCTCAGAGTGGCACTTACTCCATAAATAGCTACTAGATAAAACAATGGACTGAGATCTGGCCATCCTGAATGGGTGTCAGGGAGCACTTTAGGTTTCTGTCCCCAGAAGCAGTGGTCACAGCTTTCTAGGCTATTGGAAAGGGCCCTTCTATAAGGCTGAGATCAAAGTGCCTAAGTAATAATTATGCTTGCAGGAGGAGACCCACCCAAGGGGTTTGGTGTATTAATTACTTTTCTGTTGCTGTGATAAATACCACAAGTGGCTTATAGAAGGAAGAGTTTATTTTGGCTTATAGTTCCAGAGGGAGAATCCATAATGGCAGGAGAGGCATGGCAGTGGGCAGCTAGAACAGGAAGCTGAGAGATGACGTCTTCAACTGCAAACAGCCCAGAATTCCTGGACTCAAGCAATCTTCCTGCCTCAGCCTCCCAAGTAGCTAGGATTACAGGTGTGCGCCACTGCAGGGACCAAGTGTTCACATACTTGAGCCTATGGGGGGTGGGGGACATTGCTCATTCTAACCACTACACTTGGGGAGGTGACTTGCTTGGAGAATGCAGGGAGGCAGCTACCATTCCTCAGCCTGGATGGAGGCAGAGCCTGATGAATGTTTGAGAGATGCTGTATTTGTCAAGTTCTCAAGAGGAACAGAACCAGCAGAATGAATTTTTTATTTAATTTGTTTTTGGATAATTTTATAGGTGAGTATTACATCATTTCCACCCCTCTTCTCCCCCTCCAATTCCTTCCATGCCCCCCAACTCACTCCCAAATTAATGACCTCTTCTTCTTTAATTACTATTGTCAGAGAGAGAGAGAGAGAGAAAGAGAGAGAGAGAGAGAGAGAGAGAGATCGCACACAATCTACAGAGTCCATTTAATATTGCTCATCTATACACGTGTTTAGGGCTGACCACTTGGGATTAGATAACCTATGAGGGAGCTCGCCCCTGGAAGAAACTGATTCTCCGTCTCTCAGCAGCTATTGATTGCCTTAGCTTTTCATCTAGAGGTGGGGTCTTGTGAAATTTCCCCCCTTCCACTTTGGCATGTCAGCTGGTGCTGTCATTATGCAGGTCTTGTTTAGGCAGCCATATTGTTAGGATGTCATGGGTGCAGCTTCCCTGTCATGTCTAGAAGATACTATCAGCAGCAGGTTCTTCTCTAGAGGTCTATGACCTCTCCATCCATGTGTGCTTGGCTGTGTTTACAGTACCACGCATGATTTCCCTCCCGTCAATTAGAAGTCCAATTAGACAGCTATTGATTATTCCAAAGATAGAAACTACTACTGTACCAACAGAGATAGTTTGCTGGGCTGGTCATTGTTTTGTAGACGTTACAGCTGGATAGGATCATTGATTTCTTTTCTCCCTTAGAAGCTTGCTTATATCTCCTGACACTAGGATTTCAGGTTAGTTCCAGCTCAATTGCTCCAAATCCTGTGTCTGAAGTATGTCATGCCTTCAGCAATAAGGTATACTTTCAAGTTCTGGGAGGCAATCAAAGGCTGTGGCAATAGCCCATATTATTTTGGATGTCTCTCAGACTGCCCTGACCAATAACTCTAAGGAATGCTTTCCTTGCCTGACACTATGATTTTTTGTTATATTGCCATCAACTATACACATACACTCATATATTATATATGGACTTTTTAGTAGGCTTATTAAAGACTGCATTTCCCATTATTTTGTCACCACTTAAACATCTGTCCCGTATAAACCTCCCTATTCTCTCCCCAGTTAAAGTACCCCCATTGTCCCCTTGATAACTCCTGTTTCCTACTATTCCCCACTCTTAAGCTCATCCCCACCCCACCCCCATTTACTTTCCATTTTCCTGGCTCCTGTGGCTATATCAGGATATATACTCACACCTAAGAATTTGAAGTTAGGATCCACAAATGAGAGAGAACACACATAGCTTGTTTTTCTGAGTCTGGATTACCTCACTTAGTAGAACAGCTTCTAGTTCCGTCCATTTACATGCAAATTTCATGATTTCATTTTTCTTTACCGCTAAGTAGAACTCCATAGTGTAAATGTACCACATTTTCATTATCCACTTATCAGCTGAGGGACATTTAGGTTGTTTCCATTTCCTAGCTATTGTGAAAAGAGCCAGAGTTTGGTGTGTAGATGTTTAGGAATGTAATGTTTTCTTGATTAATTGTTCCCTTGATAAGAATGAAGTGTCCTTTATCTCTTCTGATTAATTTCAGTTTAAGTCTGTTTTGTCAGATAGTAAGTTAGTGATGCCTGCTTGTTTCCTGGTCCCATTTTCTTGATTTTCTTGGAATCCTTTTCTCTATCCTTTCACTCCAAGATGCTACCTATCCTTGAAGGTAAAGTGAGTTTCTCATAGACAAAAAAAAAATGGAGTTTATTTATTGATTCATTCAGCTAGCCTGGGTCTTTTGATTGCAGAGTTAAAGTCATTCATATTTAAAGTTGTTATTAAAAGGTGTGTATTCATTACTGCCATTTTGTTGGTGGTGTTTTTTTCCTGCCTGTGTTCTTAGTCCTGTTTTGTATTTCGGTGATTATAGCTTCATTTTTTTCTTTCTGTAGCTTCTTGGCTATGCTTATTCCTCTCTCCAGTCCTAGCTATTGATTCTGGTATTCTGTATCAGCTGTTTGGTAGACACGAATCCTTTAGCCTGTTTATATCATGGAAAATTTTTCTTTCTCCTTCAACTATTGCAGATAGTTTTCTGGGTAAAATAGTCTGAGCAGGCATCTGTGGTTTTTTAGAACTTGAAGTACATTGCTCTAGGCTCTTCTGGCTTTTAAAGTTTCCATTGAGAAATCAGCTGTTACTCTGATGAGATTTCCTTTGTATGTGACTTGTGGTTTTTCTCTTACAGCTTTTAGTACCCTCTCTTTGTTATGGGGAGATATTTAATGTTTTAACTTTATTATACCATGGGAAATTTCTTTTCTGGCTCTATCTGTTTGGTGTTCTGTGTGCTTCTTGTATCTGTATGGATATGTCTTTCCTTAATTTGGGAACGTTTTCTTCTATGATCCATTGACGATCTGGTCTATGCCACTGGCCTGGGATGCTTCTCTGTCTTCTGTCTTACTCATAGATTCAGTCTTTTCATGCTGTCTCAAAGTTCCTGCATATTCCTTTCCTTGACTTTCCCCACAATATTCTGTGATTGAATGATCCAGTTTCTCTACTTTACCTTCAAGTCCTGGTGGTCTATCTTGTACTTGATCCACTCTGCTGGTAAGGCTTTCCCCTGAGTTTTCTGGTTGAATTATTAAGCTGTTCAAGGCCTTCCTTGTTTCAGCTTGAGTGTTCCTCAGCATTTCTATCTCTTTACTGAATTTAGTTTTCAAATCCTGAATTGCCTTAGTCATTTCATTCAGCCTTATATTTTTGTTCTCTTGGACTTCACGCAGAGGTTTATTCCCACCCTCTTTAAATTCATTTTGGTGTTTGTTCATGTCTTCGTTAAGCTCCTTGAATTCAGGGCTGGAGAGATGGCTCAGCAGTTAAGGGCACTGGCTGCTCTTGCAGAGGAGCCAGGTTAAGTTCCCAGCAACCACATGGCACCTGACAACCTTCGTAACCAGTTCTGGGGGATCCTATGCCCTCTTCTGACCTCTGCAGGCACTTAAACACATGCAAGCAAGACACTCATACACATAAAATAAAATAAAAATAATAAAGAAAATTCTTTTAAAAGCTCCTTGAATTTGTTGATCATGTTTATGATTGTTCTTTTAAATTCTGTGTCCTGGGGTTCATCTAAGTAATTCTCATTGGATAACATTTCTGTAGGACTAATAGGTTTAGGGGGGAACATATTGTCTTGGCCTTTCATGTTGTTTGTGACGTAGACCTGTGGACGTCTTTCATTGGTGGAGTCTGATATGAAATTTTAGCCTGTGTCTGTTGAGTAGAAATTTGGTTCTGTTTTTGTTGGTTGCCCAACCTTGGTTGATTTCAGATCAAATATGAAGAGTTGGTAGGTCAATCCTTCAGACACTCGGTGTTGATTTTTTGCTTTATGCGTATGAATGTTTTGCCTGCATGTATGTAAGGGGGCCAATGCATGCCATGTCCACAGAGGCAAGAAGAGGGCATCAGATCCCCTGGAACTGGAGTTAAGGATGGTTGTTAGCTGCCATGTGGGTGCTGGGATTTGAACCCAGTGCTCTTAGCTGCTGACCCATTTCTCCAGCCCCTCAGTGTTGATTTTTGATTGGACAGATAGGAGGTGAGTCCAATTCACTGATAACCAAGAGAAACATGTAAATATGACTTCCAGCTGGGCCTGCCTATGCTGGGGCACAAGCTACATTATCTGAGCTAGGGCTGGGAGTATAAGGAGCAAGTGAATGAGCCAGGATCAGGGATACTCACCAGACTGAGCTAGTGCACAATCTACATGACCCCAACTAGGCCTGGGAGTGTGAGGGTCTGGTTCACTCACCAGGCTGGGCTGGTGCACAGGCTATACAACCAGAACTGAATCTTCTGGGAATAGAGAGATAGCAAGAGTGGATTTGAGGCATTCACCTGGCTGGGCTGGTGCACAAGCTGTATGACCCCAGCTAGGCCTGGGAGAATGGGGACAGCTTGAAAGGGCAAGAGTCTGGGAAACTTACCTAGGTGGGCCAGTGTACAAACTCAGAGTGAATATATATTTAAAGGGAATTTATTATATTGGCTTATACAATATGGTTCAGGTAATCCAACAATGGCTGTCTCACACCAGAGAGGCCAAGAACTTGGTAGCTGCTTGGTCCATGAGGTTGGATGTCCCAGAAGTCTCAATCTGGTGCTGAAGGATTCCTGGAGAACTGCTAGTTTTCAGCCTGTGTGGGAAGGTCAAAGAAGCTGGTTCTGACAGCAGCAGAGGAATGTAGTAGCAACAGGGCAGAGAAACTTGCCAATAAGAGTGAAGGCAAGCAGGCAAAAATGCCAAATGTCCTTCTTCTGTGTCCTTTTATCTAGGCTGCCAGGTGCCGCCCACATTTAAGGTGGGTCTTCAAATACTCTAATCAAGAAAATCCCTCACAGGAGTACCCACCAGCTTGCCCTAGAGTTGATTCCAGAGCCAATCAAGTTGACAGCCAAAATTAACCATCACAGATGCCTACTAGGAGATGCTGCAGGGCACACTGCCCCAATTCTGTAGCAAGACTGGGCTGCTGGTAGGAACCCCAATAAGGGCTGGGGCAGGAGTGGGCATGTGGGAAAAGCTCTCCAGCTTCCCCTCTGGGAGAGCCATAGAATGATGGGAGGAAGCTGCTCGTGCTTTCATTAAACCCTGCTTTACTTCCACTTGTCAGCTTCCCCGGATCTTCATGCGGGGTGCTGAGTGTCCTTGCTCTGTCAGGACCAGAAATCCCTCAAAACCAACATGCCCAGGTATCCTTCTTCTTAAGACATTTCCTCTTACTCACCCTTGCTCTCCTGCCAATAATAGTCTAGGAAGGGTCCCCAGCCACCAGCCATAGCACAATCTCCTGGTAATCTAGTGTGTACCCACTAGTCCATGCGTAGAAGAGATCTGTGGACTTTCCTTGCCCAAAGTTACTTATGTTCTTAAATCAGTCTCTCAGCACTTTGGGGGGATATCTAGATTCTTTTAGAACTTAATAAAACATATGGATTTCCTTTTCAAGGAAAACACACTTGTAGCCACATAAATATTTGCATATAACTTCAGGAATGCATGTATCTCCTGAAACTCTCTCTCAATCCCAATTAATAGTCTACTTCATACAGAATCCAGAGATGTGTGTGTGTGTGTGTGTGTGTGTGTGTGTACATGTGCATGTGTGCAGGGGCGTGTGTGTGGAAACAGAGGTGAGCCACAAGTGTTCCTCGAGAGCCATTTACATTGTGTTTTTTTTTTTTTTTTGAGGCAGGGTCTCTCAGTGGGACCTGGGGCTCAACAATTAGGCTAGGCTGGTTGATCAGTGAGCCTCAGGGATGTGCCTGTCTCTATCCAACCCCCAGCTCTGGGATTATAAGCATGCAACCACGCCTGGCTTTTTACACAGGTGCTGAGGGTTGAACTCAGGTCTTCATGCTTGGGCAGCAAACACTTTATAAAGTGAATCATCTTCCCCCAAACCCACCCTTGAGTTGTTTTTTTAATTATTTATTTAATAACCACATACTTAGAAGAAGCATTTCATTACAACGCCATTGACATATTCAATAACAATTTCCTGAGCTAAGATGCATCTCTTTCAAAATTGGCTGTACATTTTTAGGTTTACAGTTGAATTATTACAGTTATACAATATTGTACTCAGTATAAACCCTATAAGACATAAAATTAAATGAGGCTTTAACCTTTAAAAAATATCTTGATTTCATTATTAAAATACACAGTTTCATACAGAAACTTCATTTTTTGTTGTAATTGACGTTAAGATGTTTGCACGTGCATTTCTAATCTCTATATATCAGATTATTACTAGTCACAGTCAGTTACTTTCTGAGCTCCTTGGCATCTGAACATGGATATAAAGTCATCAAGTAGATTTCAATGATAATGCTTTTCACATCTACTAATTATTAAGGAGCAATTTTTTTGTTTTGAAGAATTATTATTTTTTAATCATATATTTTTTAAAAATTTTAATAACTACATGATTAGAAGCTTTGCACTACAGCTTTAACATATTCAGTAACACACTCCAGAGCACTTGATATCTCCTGGGAGAGGGAAAATGTTTTCTTTAAAGGGGTAACACCGGGTATGTTGACCAGACTCCACGAGATGGACCTACACTC
>NW_008335297.1:1711723-1712264 GCF_000622305.1 Nannospalax galili | reverse complement strand
AATTATTTTTACTCTTAAGGTTGTTTGAGGATCTGTTCCTCAGGGGTCACATGGGCTTGGGAGGAGGCCCTGGTTCCTTCCTTTTACCAGTTCCATCTATATGAAGATAAGTCAAAGGTCCTGCTCAACCATGGCTGGCTTAACTTGGAAGAATGGAGGAAATGTTTCCACTGTGTTGACCCTCCTCTTTGTAGACTGGACACTGGTTCAAGTCCATTTGGTGGGGTCTCCTCGGCCTCCTTGATCAAGAGAACAGGTGACCGACCACAATTACAGGACATTCTGAGAGATGCTCAGAGTCCCCTGGAACTAGTAGACCTAGGAGGGCAAGGAGCAAAAACTATCCTTTATGTCCCTCTGACCAAATTAGTATGGGCCTCAAAGTATGTTTGTTGAACATCCAAGAAGTTAATTCCACCAGTCTGGTACTTTTAATTACTGTGTGTCATGTAGATAAATCTTGGACAAAGACCAATTGTTCTCAGATAAACATTACCCAGACACATATTTCTTGATCTGCTATGTATAATTTGTCAGTAGG
>NW_008335297.1:1703868-1710647 GCF_000622305.1 Nannospalax galili | reverse complement strand
GTGTCCAGTTTAGAAAATCCTTTCCTACACCTATATCTTGTAGGTATTTGCCAATGGTCCTTCTAATAGTTTCAGAGTTTCAGGCTTTACATTGAGGTCTTTGATCCATTTGGACTTGACTTTCGTGCAGGGTGAAAGATAGGGGTTTAGTTTTATTCTTCTACAGGGGGCGATCCAGTTTTTCCAGCACCATTTCCTGAACATACTGTCTTTACTCCAGTGAATATTCTTGGCTCCTTGTCAAATATCAGGTGGCTGAAATTGCATTTAATCACATTTGGGTCTTCAACTTTGTTCCATTGATCTGTGGGTCTATTTTTGTGCCAGTACCATGTTGTTTTTATGACTATATGTGAATTTCTTTCGTAGTTTCTGATTCTTATGTGAGACTCAAGCCTTCAAGTTTAGGTCTGCCTTTTTTTTGTGAACTTTATGTGTCTTTGTGGTTTACTTTTTTGGGTATGAAAGGCTGGTTCCTCTAAGCTTCCAGTTCTCTCTTTTGATTTTATATTGGAGTGGCCAGATTGCTTTTGTGTTCAGGAATCTCCACTGAGGCCCAAATCACATGAGGATTAGATGCTCTCAGGCTTTCTCCTAAGGTCTGGATCCCTCCAGGATAGATTTTCGCCTGAGGAATTTGGGGGTTGGACTGGACTGGCAGCCAGGCCCGGGAAAGATGCTGGTCTAGGGCAGCTGGTGGCTGTGCCACTTAGAGATGCAAAGGAAGATGGGGGTGGGATATGGCCCCAAGGGCTCCTGGGGACTGCACTCAGGAGCTGAGTTGTCTGGATGCGAAGGATCAGGAAGAGGAAAGGTCAGCCCCGTTGTGCAGGAAAGAGGCTGGCAGATTGTGCAGACCCAGGGAAGCAGAGGGAGGTGAGGGTGGGGCCTGGCCCAGAGCGCCCCTGGGGACCCAAGAAGGAATTGAGTTGATCTGGATGCAAAGGATCAGGCAGCAGTGGTGGTTCCCCAGGTGTCTGGGGCACCAAGACAAGGAATGGGACAGGACCCAGACTAGGAGGAGAGACCAGCAGTGGGGGATGGGAGGGTGAGTGAGGCTGGGGGAGCCAAGGCACAGAGGGTGCAACTGGCCTCCTCTGGAGAGAGAGGCCTGCGGCCCAGGGAAGCAGAGAAATGAGTCCTTTTTTTATTTTTCAGCTTGAAAATAAAATAGTTTTACAAAATAGAACCTGATTGTAGGGTGTTTTATTTTTAATTTTTTAATTCTTTGATAATTTCATATATATGTTTAATGTATTTTGGTTAATTTCATCGCACAGTCCACTCTGTCATCCCCTCCCACTCCTGCCAAATGTTCTCTTCCTTCCAATAGGTCTCCCTTCCACTTTCATGACGTTTTGTTTTGTTGTGACCCACTGAATTGAATTATGATTGCTTCATGATCATGGGTGGGGGGTTATTTACTGGAACCTGGGCAGCTTGCCGGGAGCTACACCCCTGAAGGAAATGGCTCTTCCTCCCCCAGCAACCGTTCATTGCCAATAGCTCCAGAGATCTTTTCTCAACTAGCTTTGATAAAGAACATGGGCTTTGGAGCCAGATTGCTTACTGTAATACCTGGATCCACCCTTCCGGGTTACAGGAACTCTGTTCCTCTATTTCCCAAAGTATAAAAAGATACTAACATCCAACTTAGTAGGTTGTGTGACGCTTTCGAGTCCATTCAGCTCTGGCATTTAGAGAAGTATTTGGCAAGGATGCTCCACCCACAGGAACATCATCATCCTCTTCATTATGGGTTCAATTGTTTATTTTCACCAATAGCTCTATATCTGACTCACAGATATATGCCTTGTGAGCTGCACATTATATTTTTGAAAAGCAAACCTCATTGATAATTGTGTTGCTTTCTTGTTCCTGTGACATAATACCTGACCTGAGCAACTTGGAAGGAGGCAAGTTCATTTTAACCACACAGTGTCAGAGGTTTCAATCCCTAGTTCTTGGCTCCCTTGGTTCTAGGCCTGTGCTGAGGCAGAACATCATGGCAACCAGAGCATGTGATCCAGGTGCTCAACTCCTGGAGAAAAGAAAGGAGAGGGAGCAGGAGGCAGGAGGGGGCATCCTTGGACAAGATATAGGACCCCAAGACTCTGCCCTCCTCATGTCCTCCAGCTAGGCCCCATCTCTCAAAATCTCCAGACCCTCCCAAAACAGTGTAACCTCTAGGAACCATGTCTTCAATATATGAGCCTTTTGAGGGGGCCACTTCAAATCCAAACCACAACAGTTAGGTTTAGAAATTAGGAGCTCACATGGTTAGCTGAGCTTTCAGTTTCTCTTGAAAAATCACATCTGACAATGGTGTCTCCACATCTCCCTGACTTTGGGCTTGGCTGAGTAGTTGTTCAATTCACTATGGTACCCACCAGTTCCCAGCACTAAAGTACAGAGTAACTGCACTTACACAGCCATATCCTTTATGGTCAAGAAATAGTTCTTGTGCCCAAGAAAATGAAACCTACACTAAGAAAATCAGTTACTTTTAATATATTGTTCTTAGTATTGGTATCAAATCTAGGGCTTTATATATGTTAGGTAAGTACCTGACCACTGAGCTACATGTCCAGTCCAGCAATTTATTTTAAAAATAGAAGAGTGGGATTGGAGAGATGGCTCAGCATGGTTAAGAGCACTGGCTGCTCTTGTAGAGGACTGGGATTCAGTTCCCAGAACCCACATGGTTCAATTAACAGCTAACAATTATCTGTAATTCCAGTTCCAGGGGATCTGACTCCCTCTTCTGGCCTCTAAGGGCACTACACATATGTGATGCACATACATACATGCAAGCAAAATACTCATACACATAAAATAAATTTTTTAAAATGTGAAAAGAAGAGCTAAGGAGAGAGCAGTAAATATCAGTCAGTAAAAATGTTTGCCTTGTGAGCATCAAGACCTGAGTTCAGTCCCCGAAAACCAATACTCATAAAAGCCAAGAGTTCGCTGGTGATATAGCTCAGTGGTAGCACACTTGACTAGCACACATGAGCGATTTTATCCCAGTGCTGAGAAGAAAAAAAAAGAAAAGAAAAAGAAAAAAGGGTGAAAGATACACACACACACACACACACACACACACACACGCACGGAAAACTTAGGTTAATGTGTAAGTAAAGACTATGCCTAGCAGTTTAACATCCCAAGTAACTTCTTGCTGTCTTGCTGGATTGCCTGGCCCTTGCAGGCATTTAAACTGTTCATCACTGGGTCTGCAGGTTGTGTTGGTGAGTCTGTTTTATTTCAACTCCTATTGTGGTAGCAATGACAGCTCCAGACAAAATCCTAACAGAGGCCATGTTTCTCTTTCCTGTCACCAATGGCCTTTTGTCCCCACATGCTGCTCAGGACCATTTCACTTCCATCTCCTATCTAGAGCTTCTCAGTGGAGGCAGGACCCCTTGTCTGTTTGGAACTCCTGAATCAGCTCAAAAATGTAGCTGATCAGTGCTCTGCAGTAACACCCCTGGTTACATGGCAATTACCCGTACTGTAACCATTCTGGCAAGAACGAAGATATTCTGAAGACAGACACTGTGTCCTTTCTCTTGGCTCTCAGACGACTGAACAGTACACCCCAAGGAATTAGAATCTCATGATGGGAGAAAATTCCGGGAGCCTGGTGCCAGCCAGAAAGGGAACTTTTCTCTCAGGAAGAGATTTTACACAGTTACGACAACCTGTCAGACCATCTTGCAGGAAAGACTGGAACTCAGACAATATAGTCAGTGATAGGAGGACCACACCTTGACCAAGGAAGGCTGCTTAGCTATGCAGATCTCTTGCCCTCTGTTTAAACCTAAGCCTCCTGTCCTAAACAAGGACTTGGGGGAGGGTCACTCAACCTCTTTGCTCCTCTTCCCAATGTGGCCATATTGACTAAATCTCTCTTCTGTGCTTTTAAATATTGCTTGACCATTTAATTGGGCTACTGAAGATGGGTGGCTGAATGTGTCTTGTTCAGGCTGCCAGGGCCCAGGTTTGGACCCTGACAGCTCCACAAACAATAAACAAGCTGCATTATTTTATTTAACCTCAGATTATTTTTTTATTTTATGTGTATTAGTGTTTTGCCTGTATGTATGTGCATCACATGCATACCTGGCACTGGCAGAAGCCAGAAGAGGGCATCAGATCCCCTGGAACTGGCATTACAGACTGTTGTGAGACACCATGTGTATGCTGGGAATGTACCTGAGTCCTCTCAAAGCAGCCAGTGCTCTTAACTGCTGAACCATCTCCTCAGCCCCCTTTAAAAAATTATTTATTGCATTTTATGAGTGTGTGTGTGTGTGTGTGTGTGTGTACATGTGTGGGTGGGCATGCCACACCATGTGTGTGGAGGCCAGGGGACAACCCGTGGGAGTCAATTCTCTCTTTCCACCATGTAAGTCCCAGGGATGGAACTCAGGTCTTCAGTCTTGGTGGTAAATGCATTAACACACTGAAACATCTCTCAGACCCTCCTCTCAGATGATGTCTGAACTTAGTATCTAGATCTTTATAGAAAATGCCTCACTTTCAGATGTGTCCTCTGACAGTGGAAATATCATCGGGTTTGGCAGGTCAGGGAAGGAGGTATTTTTAGACCAAGCCCTCCCAAGCGTCTGTGGCCTTCAGGCCCTGCCAGTCACCTGCCATGTGCTGGACACCAAGGGATGTATTCATTTCCTATTTGCTGCTGTAACACATTACCATGTATTTAGCAGCTTAAGCCCATGCACATTTATGATGTCATATTTCTGGAGGTCAGAAATCCAGAGACAGCATGGCTCAGCTGGGTCCTCGGCCTAGGGTCTCTCAGAAGGGAAGCCAAGCTGCTGGCGGGCCTGCATTCCTTTGGAGGAAGCTCTGGAGATGGTCTGCTTCCAAGCATTGAAAGTCTGGCCATTAGGGTTGTGGACTGAGGTCCTTGTTTGTAGCTGGGGGCTGGCGGCTGCTGTACTGCTTCTCACTTTCCCAGTGAGCCCTACAGCAACAGCACAATAAATGGCCCCCACTCCAAATTTCTCTGACTTCATTCACAGAAAGTTCCCTGCTGGGTTTGTTTGTCTTTTTATTTTTAGAGGAGCGGGAGCTGGAACCCAGGACCTCATGCATGCTAAGCAAGAACTCTACCACTGAGCTATATCCCAGCATTGCTCTGCTATGAAGAGCTCCTATAATCTTATTGGGCCCAGTAGGACCATCTCCTTAAGGTTTGTAACTTTAATCATATCTGCAAAGTTTTCGTCAAGTAATACTACTTCCAGAAATTGGCGTACGTGCATATTTTGGTGGCATCTTCTTGCCTAGCACACTGCGCAAGGAGGCAGAATGGTGGGATAGATTGCCCTGTTGCTCTGACACTACGGCTGTGGGCAAAGCTGTAAACTGCCTGAGTTCCAATTCCTATCTCTGTAGAAGAAGGATGGGAGCCAGGGCTTTGCAACCTTGTCATTGTCAAAGTTTACACTTTCAGCTTAAATAAAATTACATATGCAACATATGTCGCTGTTACTGCTCTTGTGCCATACAGTACATCACTCTTGTGTTGTGTGGTTTCCCCTCTGCCCCCTTCGATAACTCTAGCAGAAGGAAACAGTTACAGCAGAGCTGGTTAATGACACGGGCTCTGGAGCCGATTGTCTGTGCCTGAATCCTAATTCCTCTATTTACTGTGTGGACCTAGGCAAATTATTAAGCTTTCTGTTCCAGGGTCATCCATAAGAAGAGTAATATCAGGGCTGGAGATGTGACTATACTTAGTTGGTATAGACTATACTTAGTTGGTATAGTCTAGCCCTGGGTTTTATTCCCAGAACCATATAAACCAGTTATAGGCATGGTCGCACACACCTGTAATCCCAGCACTCAGGAGGTAGAGGTAGGAGGATCAGAACTTCAAGGTCATCCTCAGCTAAATAGTGAGTCCAAAGCCAGCCTAGGATAAATGAATGAATGAATGAATGAATAAGTGGTTGGATAAATAAATAAATCCATATTTTATAAAAGAGTTACACCTGCTCCATAGAACTGTCACAAAACATAAGTGAACTTCTACATGCAAGGTGCTTAGAAGTCTGCGTGGCACACAGTGGCAGCTGTTACCATCACTGACATCTCCCTCACCATCAGCAACCACATGGCTGCCTCCAGTTAGTCCTTCACAGCCCACTTTACCATTAGCAGTTGCAGTTCTTATCTGTGTGTTTGCTAGATGTGTTTTCCTGCTGTAATTATTAGATGGCAGCTCTGTTGGAGCTATGGTGTGAAAGGGAGTTGCTTACAATCCATTTTTTATTAATTCAGTCACCAAGAATTCATTTGGTAAACACATGGGAACACTGAGGATGAAGGTGGGGTCTCCTTTGGATGCCATGCTTTCTGCTTGCTCCTCTTCTTCCCCAGAGGGAAGTAGCCTGACGTCTGACAGTATCAAGTGTTGCTGTGGGTGTGGAGAGGTATAAATGCCCAGACCATGTAAATGGATATGGCCCTGCAGAGGGTAGCGTGGGCAGGAGCTATTAAAGTAAAAAAAAAAAAAAGAGCATTCCCCTGACCCAGCAGTTTCACTTCTCAGAAGATACCTTAGACATGTCTGCCCAAGAGGTTAGAAATGATGGTCATCACCAGGCGTGGTGACACATGCCTTTAATCCCAGCACTCAGGAGGCAGAGGCAGGCAGATCTCCGTGAGTTCAAAGCCAGCCTGGTCTACATAGTGAGCTCCAGGCCAGCTGGGGCTACAGGGAGACCATGTCTCAAAAAGACCGA
>NW_008335297.1:1692420-1703567 GCF_000622305.1 Nannospalax galili | reverse complement strand
ACAGAGGCAGGCGGATCTCTATGAGTTCAAGGCCAGCCTGGTCTACATGGTGAGTTCCAGGCCAGCTGGGGCTACAGGGAGACCATGTCTCAAAAAGACCGAAAAAAAAAAAAAAAAAGGATGGTCATCATTACATTCGCCATGAGCACAAAAACTGGAGCTCATCAAAAGAATGGGCCAACAGGATGTGGCACTCCTGTGCTCATAGTGCAAGGAAGAAATGTGGACTGGGTCTCCCTGTATCCCTGTAGTTGGCCTGGAACTCACTATGTAGATCAGGCTAACCTCTAACTCACACAGATCTGCCTACCTCTGCCTCCTGAGCACTGGGGTTAAAGGTATGCACCACCATGCCTGGCTATATTTTTCATATTTTTATTTGGTCCTTACAGGATTTTAAAATCTTTGTGTGTAGGGGGGAGTTGGTATGCTTATGTATACATTCACTGGCACAAATGGGCACATGTGGAGGTCAGCAGTCAGCATCAGGTGTCTTCCTCAATCACTTCATTTATTTTTTGAGGCAAGGTCTCTCACTTGAACCTGGAGCTTGCTGCCTGGGCTAGACTGGCTGGCCTTCAAGCCCCTTGGAGCCACATGACTCTGCTCCCCCAGCACAGACGTTACAAGAGCATACCATCATGCCTGGCTTTTTACATGGGTTCTGGGATCTAAACTCAGATCTTCATGCTTGCACAGAGAGCACTTTCCCCACCAAGCCCTACCTTCCTAGCCTCTGTATTTTGCATGCTTTAATAAGAACAGCAAACTTGGGGCTGAAGAGATGGCTCAGAGATTGAGAAGAATTGCTGCTCTTGCAAAGGACCATGGTTTGTTTCCTAGCACCCACATTGGGTGGTTCACAACCCCCTGTAACTCCCGTTCCAGGGATTTTGATGCCCTCTTCTGGCTTCCATGGGTACCTGCATGCATGTGGTACATATATAGACAAGCAGGCACACATATATACATATAAATAAAACAAAAATTTAAATACAAACCGGAATGGAAGAATAACAAACCTGTTATGAACCAAGCCCTGTTTTTCACAATGTTATGATGTAGGTACTGTTATTATCCCTTTATTATAGAAGAGGAAACTGATACACAGAGAAGATAAGTAACTTTTCCAAGATCAACCAATGACTTTGGAATTTGAATCAAGGTAGACTGGTTTCTGTGTAAGTGGGATTAATTTGCTGGGCTGTCCAGTGTTTTCTGTTCATGATATAGTAATTTAATAAGTCATGTCTTAATATGCAAAAATAATATACACTGAGGGCTTTTCAATTTTAGAATTCAGAGCACTTGATAAAATTTTAGATAGTTTAGAATAGTATGCAGTCATAAAAAGATGAAGTTGATCTTGCTGGGTCAGTTCAATCTTGTTTACCTTGTTTTTCCAGTGCTTAGCATGACACCTTGCACATGTTAAGACCTCATTAAGTACTGGAGAATACATTAATAGCATTCATGCAATGCCTGCCCCAGTCTGAATGCAAGTAGGAAAAAGCCCTAAGGTAGGTCTTTAGGCTCCTTACTCCCCAAACCCAGGACCCCAGGACACTAGCTAGAAAACTGAAGAAGGCTCAAGTGTCCTGGAGTAGAGAGAGGTCTGTGAGGTTAGCAACAGAGCTGAGGGTTCCTGGAAGAGATGTGAGAAAGCTTTAAAAACAGAAACAGCTCCTTGATGATAAATGAACATATTTATGCCACAAGATTCAAGATCAGCACAAAAAACTCCAATCATTTAAAAAGTGATTTGAACTTGTAATCAATGAGCAATTAGGTACAAAAAAGAAAATTACAATGTCATTTATAATCACTAAAATATCCTAAGGCATAAACATAATAAAATTAATACAGAAGCTATATATGGACAATTATAAAGAATTGATGAAAATCAAGGAAGATCTTAGTAAGTGTAGATATACGATGCTCATAAGGCAGACTTGACTGTGTAAAACTACCAGTTCTCTCCAGATTGATTTGTAGACATAACACAGTTTCTATAAGAGCCTAAGCAGTGACTTGGATTTTGTGGTTCTTTTTTTTTTTTTTTTTTTTTTTTTTAGAAATAAAAGGTTCTAAAATCTACATGGGAAGGTAAAGGGCTAAGACGTTGAAAAGGAAATGAAGAGACTGTGTTTCCTCTGAAGTTAAGGTTTGTTATATGCTTATAGTCATCAGGACTGGAAGATAGGCAGAGGGGTAGGCACCCAGGTTGATAGAAGTAAAAGAACAACCTCAACATGGCAAAAATAGCTAAAACACAGACCCACCGAAGCATGCTCAACTGTGTTGTTGTTATTTTTTACAAAGATACAAAAAGAATGGGCCATTCACAGACAAAAATATAAAGCTCAAACCAAGTTTCAAATGTCATACAAAAGTTAGCTCATAATGGATCATAGATGCATATAGTTTTTATAAAACTATAAAAATGTGAGAAAACATGGAAGAAAAGCTTCAAGACCTCATGTTAGATACAGAATATTGAACATAACCCCAGGGGCACAATCCATAAGAGAAAAATATTGACAAATTGGACTTTATTAAACTTTAAATCTTTAGTTTTATGAAAGAATCAGTTAAAAAGATGAAAGATGAGAAGATATTTGCAAAAGAAAACACGGACATGTGTCCAGAATATATAAAGACCTCTAAAAACTTAAGAGTAAAAAACTGTATCCTGGGGCCAGTGACATGGCTCAGTGGGAAAGGTGCTTGCTACCAAGCCTGAGGACCTGAGTTCGAGCCCTGGGACTCACATGGCCAAAGGAGAGAATCAGCTCCTGAAAGCTGTCCTCTGACTTCCACATGTACATCATGCACCAGTTCCCACCCCAAATCACATGCACAGACATATGCACACATAAGCAAAAAACAAATAATAATATAATTTAAAAATTAAATAATCAACATCCCATTAGAAAATGGACCAAAGACATGAAGACGAATAACATATATGGATAGCAGATATCACATGAAAAGATACTCAGTATCTTTGGCCATTGGGGAAATGCAAAATAAAGCCACAATAAGATATGGCTACCCAGCTATTAGTATGACTCAAAAAAATTCACATATAGTAAATGTTGACATGGCTGTGCAGTTCCCATGCCTTGCTGGTAAGAATATAGACTTGATAGTTTCTTATAAAGTTAAATGCATATGGGACAATGAGATGGCTCAGGAGGTAAAATCGCTTGTCGTGCATGCCAGATGACCTGAGTTCCATCTCCAGAACTCAAGGTGGAAGAAGAGAACCAACTCCACAAAGTTGTTCTCTAAATCTCCGCATGTGCACGTGGTATACACACACACACACACACACACACACATACACACACACCAAGTTGTTCTCTAAATCTCCGCATGTGCACGTGGTATACACACACACACACATACACACACACCAATAATAATCTGAATAATACCTGTACATACAAGCACCACTAAATGGACTCAGTATGTTGTTTACACACACACACACACACACACACACACACACACACACACATACACACACACCAATAATAATAATAATAATAGCAATAACAATAATAGAATTAAAATGTTTTTAAGTAAAATGTACATTCATCATGAGCCACAGCTGTGACTCTACTGTATGTGTCTATTAAACATGAAAGTATGTGTTCATGCGAGAACCTGTACATGACTGCTCACAGCAGCTGCATTTGTAGTAACTCTAAACTAGAAACAATCCAAATGTCCTTCAACAGACAAGTGGATAAACTAGGCTTAGCCACAGGAAGGAATGAACTGTTAATATATTCAACCACTTGAATGGATCTCAAGGACATTATGCCAAGAGAAAAAAAAGCCAATCGCCAAAAGTTATAATTATGTGGTGTCATTTATAAAATATCTCAAAATGGTAGACATGGACAAAAGCTCAATGGTAGACAGGAGTTAGGGCTGGAGACAGCGTGACAATCAAGGGGTCCAATGGGAAGTAAAAACCCAGGAGCAAGTGATGGGGTTCCTTTGTGGTGATAGAGCAAGTACTTTTCCTGATGATGATGATGATGATGGTGGTGGTGGTGGTGGTGGTAGTGGTGGTAATTGTGCTAATATCTATACATGACGGAACTTTGAATTATAGGTCATCAAAAATGATTGCATCAAAAACTAGTACAGTCTGAATCAAGTGTGTTGCTCAATGAACAGGGAGATGGTTTTGTCATTTTAAAAGGTACTGCCATTGTGAGATGTTTTTTCCCAGGGAAGCTGAGTGAAGTTACATGGGGACTCTACAGTGTCTGCAACTTCTAGTGAGTCTAAACGTACTTCAAAAACACAACAGCTTTAAGAACCTTAAGGCTGGGGCTGAAGAAATGGCTCAGATGTTAAAATTGTGTAGTGTTCTTGCAGAGGACCAGAGCTCCATTCCCAGCACCCACACTGGGCAGGTCATAACTGCCTGTAACTCTAGCTCCAGAGGATCCACGACCTTCTTCTGGCCTCCTTGGGCACCAGATACTCACGTGGTATACATACATACATGAAGATTAAACACTCATACGTCTAAAATACAAATAAATAAATCTCTAAAACATACAACTTTAAAAACTTAAAGGTAGCTTACTCATAAAAGTTTGGGGACATATAAAGGATGAAGTATCTTCAGGGACCAGCCCTCTGTTACTAGTGTTTCAAAGTGCTAATCACTACGTATAGCAAATAGAGTGTAACAAGTGGATCTTAGATAAATAAATAACCTCAGTGTAGTGTTTATCCTAGTCTGACTCTAAAGGTAAGCTAGAGGAGCCCAGACCTAGGTATTTGTGTGCAGGTGGCTCTCCTCCAGGCCTTATGACCTTGGGCTCCTGGCTGGGCAGGTGTAACGAGGCTCTAGTTTCCTGCCTCAGAGAGATGAGTGACAGAGCTGGGGATTCCTGGCAGAGTCCTAAACAGGTGGGGTAGCAGACAGCAGCCAAGCCCAGGCCTGACAGGGGACAACTAACCATTTGGCTAGGTTCTGGGAAGATGGGATCCCTTCTTTTCACATAAATTGCCCCATGGGGCTTTCTGAAACTCTAAATTTATTGCCCCCCTAGGAGGCTTTTAGGCCTGAGTTTGGATTGTAGCTTCTTAGTTTTATAATCTTAGAACAAGTCACTTCACCACATGGAGCCTCAGTGTTTAATGCTACAGAAAGTTTCATATCCTCTCAGCTTGCCAGACTCTTATGCTCATACTGGGATTATTCATATCAAGGATTCAGGGTGGGCTGATTGTCGGCGTCAGGGAACGTGATGCCTTTTGCCTTCTCTGTATCAGGTGCACACCCAGGTGCCAATGGGAAGAACCAGCTCCAGTCCTCTGGATGGGTTTGCTCTTCCCCACCAGTCATTTTGACTAACTTCTCCTTTGTATCCAGCCCAAAGCAAGTCACAACCAGCATCTAGGGTGATTTCAGATGCCTGCAAAGGATGAATGAGGCAGGGGCATGGCCAGGACAAAACGTGGCTCATTGGTAGCAAGACAGGCTGCCCACATTCAAATCTAAGCTCTTCTCTTTATCATCCTGTGTGGACATCTTAAGGTCTGTTCTTAAAGGAGTTGGAGAGGTGGCTCGGTGGTTAAAAGCACTAGCCGCTCTTGCAGAGGACCAGAGTTTGGTTCCCAGCACCCACATAGCAGCAAACAACTGTCTGTAACACCAGTTCCAGAGAATCCAACACCCTCTTGTGGCCTCCATAGGCATTGCATACACAGGTGCACTTACATTCATGGTTAAAAAGATGATACACACACACACACACACACACACACACACACATGCACACACATATATACATATATAAAACATAAAAAATAAATTCAAAAAATTTAAAATAGAGATGAGCCAGGTGTGGTAACACAGGCGACAATACCAACTACTTGAAAGGTTGAGGCAGAAGGATCATGAATTCAAGGCCAGCCTGAGCAGCTTAATGAGAACTTGTCTCAAAATTTGACAAGCAAAAGACCAGGGCTATAGCTCAGTGATAGAGCCCTTGCTTGAACATGCATCAGTCTCTGGGTTTAATCTCTAGCATAAACAAAGAAGCACAAAGTTAAATAAAGTAAAATGGGGACAAAAGTCCTTGACTCAGAGCACTATGGGAATGGTAAATAAGTATTTTGCATAAATAATGTATACAAAACCCCAAGTGTCATGCTGGCAAACCATTATCTTTTTTAGTTTGTTGTGTTTGTTTGTTTGTCTATTTTGTTTTTCTTGAAGCAGGGTCTCCCTAGAACTCACTATGTAGACCATGCTGGCCTGGATCTCACAGAGATCTGCCTGCCTCTGCCTCCCAAGTTCTGAGATTAAAAGTGTGCCCCACCACATCCACCCAAGCACATCACTGTCATCTTCTTGGTTGCATGTACACAGATGTGGGAAGAACACAGCACTTGTAGGTGTTTTAAGCTGTAGGATCTGCTCCCTGCACATCTCCTCCCCGACCCAGGCCATCTCTGGGAATCAGTGACCAGCTCTCACAGCAGGGTGAGGCATCCATCCTTGCCTAAGGTCCTCTGGGTATAGCTGTCCCCACAAGCAGCATCCTCTAGGGAGCACACAGGCTATCTATCTGGGTTACCTGCAACCTCACCAGATGCGTTCCCTGGAAACTAGGCCCAGCGATCTAGGCCCAATGGCTTTGTCAGGTTAAGATAACATCCTCTGTGTCCTCAGATGCCCTGAGAGTCGGGTAGATGCCTGGGCATGGTGGGGAGGGAGGAGGGAGTTTGCCTGTGATTGGTCAGCAGGTCAGCCTCACCTGACATGGGGTGGCATGCTGAGTGTTCCTGTTCTGAGAGGATA
Source organism: Nannospalax galili (assembly GCF_000622305.1). Taxonomy (NCBI): domain Eukaryota; kingdom Metazoa; phylum Chordata; class Mammalia; order Rodentia; family Spalacidae; genus Nannospalax; species Nannospalax galili. The sequence continues at coordinate 1,696,726 of NW_008335297.1, read as the reverse complement.
GCTCCTGCTGCCTTCTGCTCTGCCCAGCTTTTTTGAATCTTGCTGACTAGCCAAGACTCAGAAGCCAGCAGGAGTCTCACAAGGAATTTGGTCCAAAGCCCTTGTTGTCCGATGAGGAGAAGGAAGTCCATTGCAGTCAGGCACATTGATGCACAGGCAGAGGCAGAGGATCCCTGAAAGTTGGTCTGTCGACTCCCTACTCAGTGCTCTCCCTCTACCCTCTGAACCCAGTTGAAAAGTCAGAGACACTCAGTTCTTTCCATTTCTGGTTGTGGAAGTTATATATGGCTGCAGAAATCACCTCTCTCTGCCTTCACTTCATCATCTGTGAAAGGGGATCAAAATGCAAACCTCCCAAGCTATTGGAGGACACACTAAGGCAATGCAAGGCCCATGGTTCAACATGGTAGACAATGCAAAAGAGCAAGCATTTAGTGAAATTGCCTGCTACAGGCCACATGCCAGCTAAAGGCTCTGCACCCATTCACTCCTGCCATCCTCCCACCAGTGTCTGGAGGTCAGTGTTAGTTTATCCCCACTTTACAGGGAAAGAGAGGCACAGGCTCATTGAGGAAACCGAGTTGGTGCTTTTACCCCTCCTACTGTGACGCCCCAGAGCCACTCAGGATTCAAGCATGCAATAACGTTCAGCACATACCAGTAAAATGGTAAGACTAGACTGCAGAAGTGCTGGAGGTGGACCCGGAGCAGGGTGCCCTTTGACCAGGAGACTTTAGAAGTGGTTCTCAGCTGGGACCTAAAAAAAAGGATCTGTGTGTGTGTGTGTGTGTGTGTGTGTGCGTGTGTGTGTGTGTGTGTGTGTGTGTGTGTGTGCGCGCGCGCGCTTGTGTATGCAGCACAGCCTGCACGTGGTGATCAGAGGACAATCTCAGGTTTAGGTCCTTGCCCTCCACCTTGTTTGAGACGGGGTCTCTTGTTTGACACTGCATACATACACCTGGCTATCTTTCCTGTGAGCTTTTGAGGACGCTCTTGTCTCTGCCTCCCATCTCTCTGTAGGTACACTAGGATTACAAATGGGTACTGTCGCATCTGACTTTATGTGGGTTTTGGCATTCTAAACTCAGGCCCTCATGCTAACACAGCAGTGCTTTACCCACTGAACCATCTTCACAACACTCAGCTGGGATCTTTGAACATAGTGCCAGGGGTTTTGGCCAACCTGATTCCAGAAGCATGCTTATATGTAAGGGCAGGCATCAGAGATGGGACAATTTCTGAAGTGCTTAGGACAGAGTCAAAGAATTATCCTGCTGCAAAAGCAGCAGACCTGCAGCTGAGGAACTGGTGCATTAAGAAACCTCTGGGGATACTGGGTGGATGGATCAGCTGCTAAAGTGTGTGGGCATGGCCCTCAGAACCAATGTTTTTAAAAAGCTGGGTATGGAAGCGCATACTTGTAATCCTAACAATGGGAAAGTGGAGAAGGATACCCCAGCCATCCTATTTGGAGAGTTCCAGGCTAGTGAGAGACCTATCTCAAAAAACAAGGCAGATGACACCTGAGAAATACACCCAAGGTTGTCCTTTAACCTCCACACACATAGGCATGCCTGCATGCACCTGCGCACACGTGCACGGGACTAGCTTGTGAGGACGGATCCTCTGACCAGATGAGATGTGGGCAGAGGGATCCAGGCACCTCTAGACTTCAGATAAGGCTTATGTGGCCCCACACCTCTCTTTAGCTATCTGGGTAAGGAACAAAAGAACAGGATTCCATTAGGCCAATGTTTTCCAAACTTTAATACACAGAAAAACATTTATTTTAATAATTACACAGTTTAATATATGCTAGAAAATAGCAAACCAGATTGACAATTAATTGAAAAGTATTGCCATATTTATGATGAAGGCAAAGAAAATGCCTCTTGATATCCATGGGGCACTGGTTGCAAGGACCTCCATAGACACCAAAATGCATGGATGCTCAAAACACTGGTATAAAGTGGCACAGTATTTGCCCATAGCCTACACACATCTTTCCATACACCAAGCCATCTGTTGATGACTTATACCGAATACAATGCAAATGCTGATAATCACTATACTTATTGTTTAGGGAACAATGACAAGAAAAAGGCCGTGTATATACAGCACGGATGCAACTGAAAAGATTTTCAGTGGTTAAATCACAGGTGTAGAATGCAAGGATACAGAAGAGCAACTATGTATGCTGCTTTTGTTTTGTTTTGTTCTGTTTTGTTCTGTTTTAGTAAGTAGACAATGTTAGCTAACAGGACCAAGGATACAAAGGAGCAAAATTGTGATATAACAAATAACCTGTCATCTATCATTTATCTATCATCTGCTATCACCTATCAGTCATCTATCTATTGTCTATCAATCTATCATCTATCAATCTATCTTGTCAATCAATCTTCTATCTACCATCTGTCAGTCTATCATTGATCTATCATCTATCCACATCTATTTATTATCTATCTATAATCTATCAATCATCTATCATCTAGCTAGTTACCTATCATTTATCTATATCTATCATCATCTATTTATCATCTATCATCTATTGAGTATTGAGCTATCATCTATCTACCTCTACCTATCATCTATCTGTCTTCCTATGTATCTATTTATCTTGGCCTTTGTCTTGCTTTGACTAGAGCTCCTGAAACCCTGTTCTTTCCTCGGTGATAAGAATGAAAAAGCAACTTTTGCTATAATAACTGTTTTTCTTTTGTCCCAAAGTCTGAAATAACCCCAGAGTGATAGAGGTGTCATTTATCACCAGCCCTTTCCAACCACACCTGAGTCTGGCCTGCATAAGACTCCCTGCTCTACCAGATACTGTTTGGCCTTGAAGAGCATGAGCTGCACATTAGTTGTTATTACTTCTACTTTGCATGTGTCCCCAAAGCCTACACCTCAGTCAGGTAGTGCTGAGAGGTGAGGTCTTTAGAAGGTATTAGGTCCTAAGGACTCTATCCTCAAGGATACACAGATGCTGATCTCAGAGAGTGTTAGTAACTATCATGGCTTACATCTGAAATTGCCTCCACATGCTCATGTTTTGAGAACTTGTTCCCCAGCTGGTGGTGCTATGTTGCGAGGCTGTGGAGCCCTTAGGAGATAGGACTAGCTGGAGGAAGTGGACACTAGGGGAGGGCCTTGGAAGGCTAGACCTGGACCCTGGATCCTGTCTGGCTCTCTGTTCCCTGGCCCATGATAATGTGAGGAGACCCTACCACGCACTCCCATCACTCCGCCATGCCTTCCCACTGTGAAACTGTGGGCCAAAATGAACCTTTCTTCCCTTACGTTACTTCTGTCAGGGAGTTTAATCACAGTGACACCAAAGTCACTGATACAGTGATCCAGGGAGCAGACCTTGATAAAAGGATGAATCTGGCTCCTGTGATATCCTGACACACATGTTCTTCTGCCCTTCCCATGGAATAACACAAAGCAAGAAGACCTTTGCATGGAGCAGCCTGACTTTGTACATCCCCATCTCTAGAACCATAAGGCAAATAAATTTCTGTCCCTTATAAACTATCCAGTCTCTTGCATTCACAGTGTGAAACAGACCAAGATGCCTACCATCATCTGACACTCTGGGCCAGCCCTTCCACCCCAAAACACTGTCTAGAACTTAGTAGCAGCTGCTATCTCCCACCCCCTTTAATTATCCCTGCTGTATCCTAAGAAGTTAATTATCTTGTCAGGTTATGACCCAGATCATCTTTCTGTTCCTGGAAACTCCTGAAATTTGGCTTTTTTTATGTGAAGTGTCCTAACATTTTAATGTTAGCAACTAATTAGAATTTCTTTTAAAGTATCAACAACAAAAAGCTCTGAAGGCCAAATAAAACCCATCTGTAGAACAGATGTGGCCCATGGGCCACCTGCTAGCTGTAGAGTCAGGCAGGCTTGGGTTTGCATTTCAGCTTGATCACTGAAGTCTGTGACGTGTCTTGATAGGAAGCTGGGGGTGTCCCCATCTTCAGAGGGACAGCATAATCCCCACACTGTGGTACTGAGTTTGACTGAGTGATAGCCGTATTTAGCACCTGGTACACAACATTTTAATGTTAGCAACTAATTAGAATTTCTTTTAAAGTATCAACAACAAAAAGCTCTGAAGGCCAAATAAAACCCATCTGTAGAACAGATGTGGCCCATGGGCCACATGCTAGCTGTAGAGTCAGGCAGGCTTGGGTTTGCATTTCAGCTCGATCACTGAAGTCTGTGACGTGTCTTGATAGGAAGCTGGGGGTGTCACCATCTTCAGAGGGACAGAATAATCCCCACACTGTGGTACTGA
>NW_008335297.1:1691547-1692113 GCF_000622305.1 Nannospalax galili | reverse complement strand
TTTTAATTATTATTTTTTTACTGTTAATTATTTAATAACCACATACAAATATATTTTATTATTTTTATTTTATGTGTATGTGTGTATTGTTTGCATGTATGTGAATACACCCATGTCATGCAATGCTGAGGAGGTCAGAAGAGCGCTTTGGATTCCCATGGAACTGGAATTAAGGACGGTTCATAGCTGCCATGTGGGTGCTGGAAATCAAACCCAGGTCCTCTGCAAGAGCAGTCAGTGCTCCTAACCACTGAGCCGTCTCTCCAGTCCCCAAACTCAGGTTCTTGTGCTTGTGAGGCAAGTGTTTTACTGACTGAGCCATCACTCCAGTCCCAGAAGTGAAATTTTAAAAACATTTTAGTATAGGCCTGGAGAGATGGCACAGCAGTTAAGAGCACTGGCTGCTCTTACAGAGGACCTCGGTTCAGTTCCCAGCACCCACATGGTGGCTAACAATCTTCCATAACTCCAGTTCCAGGGGATCTGACTCCCTCTTCTGACCTCTGCAGGCATTGCAAAACACAGGTGCATTTACATACATGCAGGCAATACACTCATATGCATAA
>NW_008335297.1:1657257-1691152 GCF_000622305.1 Nannospalax galili | reverse complement strand
CAGTTACCTCTCTAAATAAGACAGTTAAGTGTAGGGACCTTTGAAGTCACTATATTGGGGGCTGGAGAGATGTCCTAGCAGTTACGAGCACATATTTCACTGGACATGGTGACATACACCTTTAATCCCAGCACTCAGGAGGCAGAAGCAGGTGAATCTGTGACTTGGGGGCCAGCGTGGTCTACGTAGGGAGTTCTAGGCCAGCCAGGCCCACATAGTGAGATCCTGTCTCAAAAAATAAAGATAACACATACTATTTTTGCAGAGAACTGGAGTTCAGTTCCCAGCACCAGCGTGGAGTGACTCACAACCTGCCTATAACTCTAGCTCCATGGGGATCCAATGCCTCTGGGCCTCCATAGGCACCTACACTCAAATGCACATACCACCTACACAACAGACACACATACATGTAACTAAAAATAATAAAAATCTTTAAAGTCAGCATATTGAAGTATTGTGGTAAGTGGTAGTCAGAGCTGGGCCTCAGATCTTCCTGCCAGAGTTCAGTGGGTTTCACAGTGTGTCAAAGGACTGGCCCATAAAATGTACTACACAGATAATTTTCAGTTACCTGTGTTACTGTTTCTGGAGTTTTTAGGGTAAAAGCCTTGACTCTGGCAGCCCCATCAAGCTAGGATCAGCCACCTATCCATAGTACACCATTAAAGATACAGGTGACAGTAAAACACAGAGAAAGGCTTACTCAGTATGGCTTTTACACTGGGGAGAAGAACTTAAGGGCCTAATGACCCCACCACCTCAAGTCCATCTTAGGGTACTAACAATAGGTTTAGGTTTAATTAAAGGGCAGGAGGTATATGAACTAAGCAGTCCTGGTCAAGATGTGATTCCCACCCATTATTGACCTATCTCTGTCCTACGTTGGTTCTGCTCTGCCCAGAAAAGTGGGCAGATAAGTTGTCACAGCTGTGTGAAATCTCTTTCTGGGAGGCAAGTTCCTCCTCTGGCTGGCACCGGTATTTCAGCATTTACCTTTCTATGCATGGGATTCCTGGGGGAAATTTTAATTATTTGGAAGAAGGGTACAAGTGTCTTGAGAATATCTCTCCTGTTCAGGGCATTTACCTTATAACTGGTATTTTTATCTTTTTTATTACTACTAAATTTTTATTCCTGAAGTTGTAATAGCATATAAACAAAACCTGCCTTATTTGCATATATGCATAAGAAAGAGTTGAAAAATAAGCTTTAAAATAAAACAAGGAAGCCAGATGTGGTGACTCACATCTGTAACTCCAGCATTTGGGAAGCTAAGGAGGATTGTTCTGACTTCCAGGCTAGCCATTACAAGAGTAAGAACCCCATCTCAAAACAGGGGGTAGGGGGAGGCTGGAGAGATAGCTAGCAATTAAGAGCACTGGCTACTCTTGTAGAGGACCTGGGTTCTGTTCCCAGCACCCACAGAGTGGCTAACAATCTTCCATAACTCCAGTTCCAGGGGATCTGACTCCCTCTTCTGACCTCTGCAGGCATTGCAAAACACAGGTGCATTTACATACATGCAGGCAATACACTCATATGCATAAAATAAAATAAAAATAATTATTAATTTTGTGTGCTTTATATGTATGTGTGTCAATGAAGAGGTGCATGGACATGAATGCAGGGATCCACAGAGGCCAGAAGTGGGTACCAGATCCCATGGAGCTGGAGTTACAGATGGTTATGAGTTGCCCAACATGGGTGCTGGGAACTAAACTCAGGTCTGGGAGGCAGCAAGCACTCTTAACCACTGAGAAATCATTCCAGACCCCTTTTAAAAAATCTTTTAATGGACTGTTGTTTTGAGTTCTGCAAGTTCACAGGCATCTGACCACCACTGCTATGATTGATGCTTAACGTTGCTTCCTGGAAGACATTACAGTTCTCTGAGCTGTCACTTTTCTGTTGGGAGATAACCCAGAAAGATACTGTAAGACTAGTACTGGTTCTTTCATATAGATTTAGAGAGAGAAAGAGATGTTATTTCTTTTATTTTTAATTGTGTGCATGTATGTGAGAGTATTAGTTTATACACATGAGTGCAGGAGCCTGAGAAGGTCAAAGGCATCAGATCCCCCTGGGGCTATAGGCGGTTGTGAGACAAATGACATGAGTACTTGGAACCAAACTCCAGTCCTCTGCAAGATCCATATGTACTACAACCACTGTGCCATCTCTTTATACCCTAGTACTGGTTCTTGAGAAGCAGAGGCTGTGGGCTGAGGCCTTTTTCTTTTCTCATTTATTGATTTATTTGTGTGTGTATAGTGTGTGTGGATGTGTATGTGTATACCACATACACACACACACACACATGCGTGCAGGAATGCATGCATATATATACTCTCAGAGGCCAAAGGAGGACCTGGGGTGTCCTCTTCCATTCTCCATCTTATTTCTTTGAGTCACCGTCTCTCACCGAACCTGGAGTTCGGCTGCCAGTCAAAAGGCCCCATCAATCCTCCTGTCTTCACCCCACATAGCACTAAGGTTATAGGTTTGAGTGCAGCTATACCTGGCTTTTTACTAGGTTCTGGAGATCCGAACTTAGGTCTACATGCTTGCTCAGAAAGGCTCTTACCCTGTGAGCCATCTCCCCAGCCCCCAGAGGCTTTTCCCTTGTCATCACGAACACAGACCCAAGAGGTTCTGATGTCAACCAGCATTTCCTGAAAGTCCTCCACCTCGGAGGCCTTGGTCTTGCTTATGGAAAAAACCTTCTTCCGGGTAGAGAAGGTGGGCTACAGCTGCTCTTCTGCTCTGTATTCTCCGTGTCTTTGGCTGATTCGTGTCTACCTTTGAGCTTAAGGTCATCATTTGTAAGCCAAGTGTGTTGGGCTGTCTCTTCACTCTCTAGAGCTGTCATGACAAAGGACTGCAGACCAGGTGGCCAAAACAACAGAAATGCATTTGCTCACAGTTCTGGAGGTTGGAAGACCAAGCCCACAGGGTCAGCAGGGCTCTCCCGAGGCCTCTCTTCTTGGCCTATGCATGATGTCTTCTCTTGGGTATATCCCAACTGTCTGGGTCCTAATCTTTTCCTTATATACAAATACCATTTGTATTGCATAGGGCCCACCCCTGTGACTCCATTTTACCTCAATCACCTCTTCAGAGACTATATTTTCAAATACAGTCATATTCTGAGTTTGGGGGGAAGGGTTATGACTTCAACACATGAACTTTGAGGGGTCACAACTTACATTACAGACAGATCAGTTTTTCCCAACACAGGGACTCCCGCTCCTGGTGGAAGTGACATCACAGCAAACACCAAAAGAAGCCTTGAATAACAAGCAGATTTTCCACATACTTGAAGAAGGGAATGTTTGGTTTAGTACTAATGTGCCTTTAATTTTTTTGTTGCTATTGTTTTATTTTGTATTGTTTTGAGACAGAATATCTCTGTATAGCCCATACTGGCCTCAAACTTACAAATCTCCTACCCTAGTCTCCTGAGTTCTGGAATTATAGTCATGCACCACCACACTTGGTGTGCCTTTAGTATATTTTGGACACTTTCCAATGCAAATGGAGAGTAGGCATCAGGCACAGAGCTTCAGCAAGTAACCACATCTGTATCAGTTACCTACAGCTGTGTAACAAATTACCCTCAAATTTAATGGCCTCAAAAACTACTCATTTACTAGACTAGAATCCACAGGTCGGGAATGTAGGAGCATTGTAGATGGGTGGTTCTGGCTCATGGTCTCTTACGAGGTCACAGTTATCAGAAGGTTTGACTAGAACTAGTAGATTGACCTCTAAGGTGGCTCAGGGTGGTGCTGGCGGTTGGCCAGAACGCTCAGCTCCTTATCATCTGGATATCCCTCCAGACTGCTTGAGTATCTTCACAGCATAGCATCGGGCTTCCTCCAGAATGAACAATGGAGAAAGCCAGGGAACAAATGGAAAGCAGCATCTCCTTCCTACTAGCCTTAGGAGTCATATGCTATCACTCATAGACTATCCTTTCTATTAAGAGACAGTGAAATACGTAGACCCTAGATCAGTCCCATTCACTGCAGAGGGAACAACACAAGGACATGAAAACCAGGAGGCAAGGATCACTGGGGACTGTCCCAGAGACTAGAAATTCACAAGCTCTGTTTTCTGATTAACTATTTTATTGGCTACTTAATTGTTTACCCAGAAAATATATATTAGTGCCTTGTCTTTTAATTTACCAGCAATGCTATATTATTCTATAGCCTGTTTTCTTCACTCTGCAGTATGAGATCTATCTGGGTTGGCATCCATAGATCTAGCATACTGCCCTAAATTATCAGCACACGTCATTTTTATTAATCTACTTCCCTATTGGAGGCTATTTAGTTTCCAACTTTTTTCTTTTATAACAATGATGACTGAAAATCTTTGTACATATCCTAAAATAAGTAATGAAAGGAAATTGGTGGGTTAAAAATGATACATATCCTGTCTTTTGATAAATAGGGCCAACTGCCCTTTGCACTACTGACTTACATTCTCTTCCTACAAAAAAAAGGATCATTTCCGTTTCTCCACAGTGTTACTCCTGTTGCTTTATATTTTGCTTTACATTTTAACAGTGTGTATCTTTCTTTTTATTTTCTTTTTTGAATAGGGTCTTGCTATGTAGCCCAGCCTGGCCTTAAACTCTTGGTCTTCCTCCCCCAGTCTCCTGAGATCTAGAATTATGGCCATGCTCTATGACAACTGGCTCAGTTTTGACAATTTGATGGAAAGATAAATGATATTTCAATGTTTTAATAATTTCTTTTTTTGAGACAGGATCTCATGTATCCCAGGCTGGCCTTGAACTCGCTAGGTAGCCAGAGATGACCTTGAACTTCTGATCCTTCACCACCTGAGTGCTGTGATTACAGATGTACAACACTGTACCCAGTTTGTACAACGCCAGAGTTCGAACCCAGGGCTTAGTGCATGCTAAGCAAGCATCCTATCAACTGAACTACATCCCTAGCCCTTAATTATGTCTTACTTTATGCTAAAATAACATAAAACTTCCCATCTGAAGAATTTTTAAACCACCCAGTTCAGTGGTGTTGACTGTATTCTCATTGTTGCATAACAGGTCTTCTGCAAAATTGAAAATCAACACCTACTCAGCCACTCTCAGTATTCCCTCCCCAGCCCCCAGCAGCCACACAACTTTCTGCTGTCTGAGTTGGATTACAATGCCTCACATAAGCAAATAATGCAGAGTGTCTTTGCTCTTTGTACCTGGTCAGGTTCTCTCAGCATAATGTCCTCAGACTGCACCCACACTGTAGCATGGGGAAGGATGTCCTTCTTTCTGAGGTTGAATAATATCTCATTGTGTCCATCTACCACGTTTCCTTTAGCTGTGTATCTGGAGATGGGTATTTGTGTTGTTACCCATAGCCTTGATTTTACCAAAACGTATGAACAATCTCTTAGTTATGTGTTAATTTAATAGGTGAAAAGTAATGTCTTCTTCCTTTAAAACAAAACAGAACCACTTCAGAGTTGAGGCGGTAGCTCAGTTGGTCAAGTGCTTATTCAGCTTTCTAAATTGAGAATAACATGCACGAAGTCCTGGGTTCAATCCCCAACACTGCATAAATCATAACATATACCTTAAATCCCAGCACTCAGGAAGTGGAGGCAGGAGGGTCAGAGGCTCAAGACCATCTTTGGCTGCCTAGCTAGTTGGAAGCCAGCCTGCGCTATGTGAGATCCTGTCTCAAAGAGAGTTTCAGTTTCTCCACATCTTTACCATTACCTGTTATTTTTCTGTCATCATTGTTATTTAGACAATAGCCAGTCGAAATCTTAATTTTACATTTCACTGAGTTCCAGAGAGTTTGGGCCTCCATACATAGTCCCACCTACCTGAGTGATGGAAAAATTACAGCTTTAGGAAATTAACGCACTTACCCCAAAGCTCAGGGCCAGACAGTGGTGGAGCCAGAGCAGAGGCAGTGTGGTGTTCTCCTTATAACCATGTCCTTACCAACCTTTCACCTGCCCTTAAATTTGCAGTGCTTCTTTAAGAAAAGAAATGAAGAATGGTGGATGGTGGCTCACGCCTTTAATCCCAGAGGGAGAGGCAAGTGAATCTTTGTGAGTTCCAGGCCAGCTGGGGCTACAGGGAGACCCTGTCTCAAAAAGACCAAAAGAAACAAAAAAACAAAACAAAACAAAAACAAAAACAAAAAAGAAACGAAGGAAGAGAGAATGGCTTGTACTTCTGACCCCTGTCTGTTTCCCTCCAGATTGGGCGGGGGGGCGGATTCTACAGAGCATTGTTGTTTTTGGACTTGCAGGCTCAGTGGCCTTTACCTTCACCTAGGAGGAAGTGGTGTACAAGCTAATACCTCAGACGGGAAATGTGTGCCCAGAAGACTATAGCTCCATTGTGTGCGGCTGGATGCCTTCCATGGGCTTTGTTTATGGGACAGATTGTTTTTGCAAAGTTGTTTGCTCCGGTAAGTGTTCAAGCTCTTGAGGCCCCCGGGCCATTCGTTGGACAGGGTCAAATTTACGGGTAGCTCAGAGCCTGGGCAGGAAAGGTCTACAGAGGAGTTAGATCCCAGGGGAGACTTCTGGAGCTCCCTCAAAAAAGCCAAACCTGCTCTTATTTGATTTTTAAAATTGATGTGCTACGGTGTTGATTTTTCCCTCCCTCTTGGCTGTGGGTGTCGGTATTTTTGCGTTACCATCCACATTCCTCGGCAGTTCACCTCTGCACACTTCCATATGTGTTACTAGGATTTTGCATTTTCTTTGGTTTTCCCAAGTCTTCCTGCCAGAAGTGTCATGCACCTAGTAGCCAAGCTCTCCTGCACCCATTTGTTCCAAATCAGTGAGCAGATGGGCCTGCATGAAGGATAAGGTGAACATTCCCCACTCAGGGGCCAGGGTGCATTTCTCCTCTGGTGGTCTGGCGCTGTGGTCCTCTGACGGGGACACATTGTGTCTGGCTCACAGAGCGGATGCCAGCTGCTAACATGTGTTCCTTCCTCATTGTTCTGTCTTCCCACCCACCCACTCCGCCAGCCAGACTACCCCATCTCCCAGCATTTCCCACTGTTCCCAAACCTCAAGAATTTAAGCCAGGAGGTCTAGGAAGGACAGATGCAAAAATGAGAAGTGTTGGGTGTCTTACCTTCTCAGAGCCTCTGCTTTCTCCACTGCACATGGAATAAGGCCATCCTGCTTCCTGAGGGCATTGCAGCAGTCAGGGACACCACAAGCTAAACATGCAGCACTTAGTGAGGCACTCAGTAAGTGGCTGGAAAGGTAGCTCAGCATACAGCATATCTTAGCATACCCAGGCCATGAGTTCAATTCCAGCACATAACAACAACAATATAAGTTCCTCTCATTTCCTGAATACCACCTTGGGCCAGACCTTCAGCCTTATATCCAACAATACATAGTTGAGTGCAAACTACAACGAACAGACTAGTATTTGGAGTGCACTGATAAAAAATAGACACCTAGACCCACCTGGGAGTGTCTGGGAAGGCTTCCTGGAGGAGGTGGTATCTAGACTGAGACAAAAATGGAGTCTCCCTCTGGTATTTAGGTGATTCTACCAAGAGCAATTCAGAGTTTTGACAGACACCATTTGGTATTCATGACTCTTGAAGTGCCTGGCAAAGTCCTCATTCATTCATTCATTCATTCACTTATTCAACCAGTCTACAAAGTGTCAGTAAACACCCTTAGTGACATGAGACGCCTGGAATGTTCACATGAGGCCAGTCTGTCACTTTCCAGTCACTCAGGTCCCAGACAACTTCAAGCATTACCCATGTCGGTGTTCATGGGAAGATAGCTGGGCTGGAGAGGGACAGGTTGTGAGGTCTTGTGTCTAACATGTGACCTTCCTGTGTCTAACACATGACTTTCCTGATGTCCTGAGTCTTACACATGAACTTTGTGAGGTCCTGCATCTAACAGGTGACCTTTCTCATGGTCCTTCTTGTTCTGTCACTTATCTTCATAATGCTTCAGAATGACTTTTGTTCCCATTTTAAATCAAGGACATTGAAGTGCAGGAAGTGTGTTAGTCAGACTTCTGATCACCATGACACTGGCTCACGGTCTCAGTCAGTGGTCATCCGGCTCTATGATCTGTGGTACAACAGAACACCATAGCAGAAAGAGTGTGTGTGAGAGCAACATTGTTCATCTTGTGGTAGTCAGGAAACAAGAGAGACAGAGAAAGAGAGAAACAGACAGAGAGAGGGAGAGACAGAGACAAAGAATGAGAGGATATGGAATATTTGGAATATGGCTATAGGCATAGAGCCCCCCAAGCACCCCTCCATAACCTACTTCCTTTCCAGCTAGACCTTACCATCTAATATTTCTAGAACTTCTCAAAATAGCACCAGCAGCTAGTGGGACCACACCTTCACCAACCTAAGGGAGACAGTGCATATTCAAGCCACAACAGGGATGGTGTGTAGTCTCCATAACACCTCTGCTTTGCCTGTTTGCAAACTCCAGAGGAAGAAGGAACCCACCATAACAGGGTCAAAGGTGAGTACATGGCCTCTCTGCAGCCCAGATGTGTGCAGCAAAGGCTGCTCCTGGATGCCCCATACCTGCCCTGACCTTCCACCCAGGCTTCACCCATGACTGAGTCTTAGTCAAGAGGTACTGGAACTAGCAAGTGAGTGGTGTCTCCAGGTATCACCCAAAGACTCCATCATCTAAGAATTCCCTCTCTCTCCTCTGCCTCTCCAACAGGATGGAAAGAAACCCAATGTGTCAGGATACTGGTCTGTTAGGCTCTGTGGCAGTATGTCCTTTGCCCATGGTCACTTTCCCAGAAGGCTTCAGTTGTTGAATCTGTAACTTCTGGACTCCTGGACGGTAAGCAGTCAGCTCAGACCACTCCAGGCCACTCCCTGCCCACCAGCCCTGCTTTCCATGCTGGATTTTCCCCTGGGAAATCACTGTCACTTCCTTTTGGCCCCTGGTCACCTCCAATCAGCTCTTGGCCTCAGGGCCATCTCACTTCTTCCACAACTCCTGTTAGGCTTGCTTCCTACCACCATCAGCTCCTGTCCATATCCCTCCATATCATACATGGAATCTTCTGGAAACTTCCAAGCCCTTCCTCTGCCTAAACAGTGTATGCCAGTTTTATGTGAACATTGTCTCTTTCCAGAATTTCCTGTGGTAAATGATGTGAAATCTTCTCAGTTGTTGGCTTTTCCACACCTCTCTTAACAATACTGTACTAACACCTCTGCCCAAGTAGGTATCTGAAGAATGGCTGCTTCCTGCCTCTCCCTCTCTCTTCAACACTCTGCACTCCATTGGGAAGTGGAGAGGGAGATGCACTGGGGAGATAGCCCAGTCAGTAAAGTACTTGCCTTACATAAAGACCTGAGTTCAAATCCCAGAACTCATGTTAAAAAACCAGGGGTGTTGGTGTGTTCTTATAATCCCAGCACTGGGGAGACAGAGACAAGAGGATCTCTGGGGCTTGCTGGCCAGCCAGTCTAGCCAACTCAATAAGCTTCAAGACCTTGAGAGACCCTGCCACAAAAAACAAGATGATTAGCACCTGAGGAATGACAACTTGAGGTTGACTTCTGACTGCCACATGCATGTACACATATGTGTACAGGCAAACCTCTACATGCACACACAGCTGATGTGTGTGTGTGTGTGTGTGTGTGTGTGTGTATGAGAGAGAGAGAGAGAGAGAGAGAGAGAGAGAGAGAGAGAGACTGTAATTGGGAACAGACCAAAAGAATAGGGAGAGAACAGGTTCTGAAATCAAGTTTCTTGAATTCATACTTTACCTCCACCAACTAGAAATTGTATGACCTCTAGCAACTCACTTAAACTGTCTGAACCTCAGTTTGCCCAGCTGTAAAATGGGGTTGATACTAACCTCTAAGTCATAAACCTGTGAGAAATAAATGAAATCATGTGGCTGGGCCACTAACACTATATCTGGAGGCCAATAACATCTGGGTGCAGCTTTATTCAGGGCACATGTTCCTAAGCACTTGCCCAAATAAAAGCGAGGAGGATCACATTCAAATCATCTGGCTGGGGAGAGGGGAGAGGTGACTTTACCACCAAGCCATCTCATCAACCCAAAAGCAAGTCTTTTACTAAGAAGTAAGGGAAATGAGTACTGTTGAGTAGGTACCTAAACAGTGACCTTAACCACAGTTGGTAAAGTGGTGTCAGCATAGTGCCAGGTGTAGAGCAAATTCTGGAAAATATTAGTTACTAACATAATCAAAATTTGAACTAGTGTCCATTTGGTTGCAAGGCAATTAGGGAAGAAAGGCTATGAAGTCCTTTGGAATCACCAAAAGGAATCATTTCTTTTTCTTGTTCTGTTTTAAGACAGGTCTTGTGTATCTCAAGTTGACCTTGAACTCTCTATGTAGTCAAGGAAGACTTTGAAGGACCCTGCCTTCACTTTCCAAGTTCTGGGATTCCAGGCACATGCCACCACACTGGGGTTATGTGGTGCTTGGTGCTAGGCAGCCATTCTACCGACTGACCTACACCCCAGCCCAACAAATTGTAATAATTTTTCTCCAGCTGTCTATTGCCTGCCAGATACGTATCTACCGAGTACATTAGTATGTACTTAATAAAGACCTTCTTGAATGAATGAATGAATGAATGAATGAATGAGCAAACCTCTTGGGCTCTGGGGAGCTACAGCTTCCACCACAGAGTTAGTTGACGCTCTGTCCCTGTAACTCTCACTGCCTCTCTGAGGCACTAGTGGAGCGCCAGGTACAATGCCTAGCTCTGCACTCCCCACGGTGCATGACAGCATAAGCACATATTGGGTTTCATTCCAGCATTTCTTGGCCTGTGCGTGCAATGTGCCAGGTTCTGTGCACCCTAGCCTTTTGTGCAATGTCTTCCTCCCTCCCCATCCCCCAAAGGCAGGCGGTAATCCAGCACTTGGAAATGGTGTGAATTTCTCCTAACTGCCATGGTCATGTTTCTTAATCGATAGCCTGACTTGTCAGCACCAAGTAAACACAGCTCAGATCTGAAGAGAAGGAGGATGCCAAAGCGAACTGCTGCAAGGTCTTCCCCAGGTAAGTGAATTAGATCATTAAGTCAACAGGCAGGAGCGGTTCTCTGAGCGGTGACTACGTGCAAGGCATTGCTCTAGGTGCTGCGTACACAGTGACTCCTTTAATCCTTGCACTCTTTAAGGTCTGGTGATGATCCCTATTTTATACACAAGGGAACCAGAGAACAGATAGGTTATTTGACTTGATCGTGAGTCAGCCCTGTGCTCAGGGGATGCAGATGAGGTGGTGAATAAGACTCAGGTGGCTTCCTCCCTCATGGCTGTTAAGAGTACAGTAGAGAAAGTACAGGAAGGATGGGGAGAGGAGGCTTAGTGGGGACAGGGGTATACCTGGGTAGAAGAACAGTGTTTTACAGTCATAAGGTAACTGTGCATGACAACATCTAGTTGTATGTTTAAAAATATTTAGTGGAGAGACTGCAGAGATGGCTCAGCGGTTAAGAGCACTGACTGCTCTTGCAGAGGATTCGGGTTCGATTCCCAGCACCCGAATGGCGGCTACAAACCATCCTTAACTTCAGTTCCAGGAGAATCTGAAGCCCTCTTCTGACCTCCGCGGCACTGCACGACACAGGTGCACTCACATACATGCAGGCAATACACTCAGATACATAAAATAAAAATAATAAATAAAATATTTATTTAAAATTAGGGCTGGAGAGATGGCTCAGCGGTTAAGAGCACTGACTGCTCTTGCAGAAGACCCGGGTTCGAATCCCAGCACCTACATGGCAGCTAACAACTGTCCGTAACTCCAGTCCCAGGGGATCCGACAGCCTCTTCTGTCCTCCATGGGCATTGCACGACACGGGCACACTCCCCTATGTGCAGCCAATACACGCATACACATAAAATAAAAATAACAAACAAATTTTTTAAAAAATTTAGTGGAGAGGATTTTGAATATTCCTAACAGGAAGAAATGATAAAAGTTGGCAGTGATGGATGGCTGTGTCAATAATCCTGACCTGATTATTGCACGTTGTGTATACCTGTGGCAGTGTCACTCTGAACGCATAAATAGGTACAATTGCTATGTATCAACTAAAATTTATATAACTATATATGAACAGCAAGAAGTAAAAGTCACAATATGATTTCAAATAGCATTTCAGTTAGGGATGCTTTGGGCCGCAAGGATCAGAATGTCTGTTGATACTGGTATGGCCTCTTAGAGCTTGTTTTTCCCTCAGGAGAAGAAAGTAAGAGGATGTTGTGCTGAACACCATTCAGTATCACCTTTGTAGTCAGCAGGAAAGGGAGAAAGGAGGAAGAGGAAGGAGAGGAAGGAGCTGAAGGAGGAAGGGAGGAAGAAGGAAAGGAGGAAGGGGAGGAAGGAGAAAAAGGGGGGAAGAGGAGCAAGGGTAGAGAGGAAGAGAAGGGCTCAGTGCCATGTCTGGAGTGCTGGCAGACTCCTCACTGGCCATCAGCCACCTCTGTCCAGATGGTCACTAAGGAGAAGGGCCCTGACAGTGAAAATGTGCTACAGGAGATATCACACAGGGTGATGGGACCGTTTCTGTGTCAGGTGAACAAGAAAGCAGATGTCGAACTGAGACCTGGTGACTGGGACCCAGCCCTGCTACAAAGGTCTGGACTGAGTTCTCTGCATAGAGCAGGCATGATGTGAGGACCTTCATTTGGAAATGAGCAAGATGTCTCTTAGCAAGAGGGTAGTGCAAGGCAGCTGAAGTCAAAAACAAGAAGCAAAACAAGGCCACAGAGGGGGACAGGAGCTGGGCTGCACAGTGGCTTTGGGGTACAATAGTTCGAATCTTATTTGGATTTAAGTAGTGGGAAGGACCTAGAGGCTTTTAATGGAAGAATGGTGAAATCTAATTCATGATTTAAAAAGATTTGGGGGACAGAAGAGCTGCTTTGAGAATCATGAGGTTTAAGGAACGATAACTAGAGGTAAAGGAGTCACTTTCCCCAGCTCCTGCCTCTTGGGTTTGTCTTCTCCCTCTTGGGAACCCTCATTCCTCTTTTCACATTAGGGTGTTAAGACAACTCCTAGACAGCTGGCCTGCGTCCTGCTCACCCCAGGACCTCACACAACGCCAGGCATGTGGTGGCCTCACTTGCTAAGCACGTCTTGAGCCGAACTGGAGAGAAGCAAGTCACTCTGCTCCAGAATCCCCCACCAGCTGCTTCTTGTTCCACCCATGGTTCCGGCTAGCCTGGCAGCTCTCAGTCGGGTGACTTTGCCTTCCTTCCAGGGGACATTTGGCAGTGTCCAAACACCCATTTCATAGTCATTACTAGAAAGAAGCAAGGATGCTGTCAACCTATAAAGGGTAGGGGCCAGCTGCTGGTGGGTTTTTATCCCCCGTAACAAGCCATAGAACACCCCTGGGACACTGAAAACCTGGCTTCAGGTGCCATCAGTGCTGAACTTTGGGAAAACCTGAATTGGCTCTACATGCCCACTCTGCCATTGCCCGAACAGTTTCCTCTAAATTGACTCATATTTTTATTAATACCTGTCAGTTGCGCCAAAAAATGGATCTCATTGTGACTTTTAAAATATCTTATTCTTTTTATTTTATGTATATGAGTGTATTGCCTGAGTGTATGTAAGCACACCCGCGTCATGCAATGCAGACAGAAGAGGGCATCGGATGGATCCCCTGGAACCGGAGTTACAGACAGTTGTTAGCCACTATGTGGGTGCTAGGATTCAAACCCGGGTCCTCTGCAAGAGCAGTCAGTGCTGTTAGCTGTTGAGCCATCTCTCCAGCCCCTCATTGTAACATTTTCCATTCATAAGTATAATATGTTTTGATTCTATTCACTTCCTTTATTACCCTCTCTTAATATAGCTCTCCAAAGGAGTTCACCTTTTAAATGAAGAAGAAAGAAGGAAAGAAAGAAAAGAGAGAGAAAAGGAAGGAAGGGTGAAGACTGGAGCTCAATGGCAGAGCATTTGCCTAGCGTGTGCGGACCCCTGCGTCCCATTCCTAGCAGCACAAAAATAAATAAATAAATAAAATAACAGATAAAATAAAACCAAAACAAAATCATGTATTACTCTCCTAATTAAGAAACCATCCAGGTGTGGTGGTACATGCCTTTCATCTTAGTTCTTGGGAGGCAGCAGCCTTATTGGGACAATTGGCAAACTCTGGATGTGGACTTTACGTTAGGTAATGGTGTGGTACTGATACTACGCTTCCTGAAGCTGGTGACCATGTTGTGGTTGGGCACAGGTTGCCTTTGATCTTAAGGAACACATGGAGCATGTGAGAGTGGTTTGTGGAGCAACAGCCATTGCATTGGTTGATAATGAAAATGTAGTGATGTGAGAGAGCTGGGAAAGATTAATTCAGGGGACACTGCCTCAACCGAAGGACAGAAAGCAAGTGGAGCGAAGGAGGGATGTTCTTGCTATGACTGTGTGTGCAGGTGACCAGGGGCCTCTGGTGGCTGGGCAGGTGGCTGCGTCTCTTCAGTCTTACAAGACTACTATCTCCGAGACTGAGTTTCCAGCTGTGAGGCATGTGAGCAGGTGTCAGCCCACCCTCTGAGGTCTCTAAATGGCACTGACTAGACTTGCCACCCCACCCTTCTTCCCAGTCTTGAGGAAATTCCGATGCCAACACAAAGAGGTCATCAAATTCCTAGAACTTTACATTCTCAGGTCACCCAGGGCTCCATTTCCTTGTCTCCAAGGACTTCTTGTCCTACCTCTGACACTTGTATCTTACTTGTCTTCCCACTCACAGGAATTCAGGCTCTTGGAGTGACTTACAACACATGCACACACAAAGACAGAGACACAAACGTATCCAGACACGCAGGAGACAAAGACACACCCAAGCATACAGACATAGCAACACATACAGACTCAGAGATGGGCCATGTACCCACACACAGCAGTCGCACACATAGATAAACTTGCATGAACATATATGCACACAGCTGGTATATACACAGGCTTAGGATTCCTTCCTAAGTCAGCCTAGGACTTACTGTTCATGGTGTTGGGTAGCATATCTCCTCAAATATGTTGCTATGGTTTGGATGGGGTTTGAGTTTGTCACCCAAAGGTTCATATGCTGGAAGCTTGGTCCCCCGAAAAATCAATGTTGAGGTGGAGGGACCTTTAAGAGGTGGGGCCTAGTGGGAAGCAGTTAGGTTGTTGGTTGGATTCCTCTTGGAAGTTATTAATTAGTTCTAGCAGGAACCCAGTTAGTTCCTAAGAAAGGAAGTTTTTATAAAAAGAGCAAAGCTGGGGGTTGGGGGTACTCAGCAGATGGCTCAGTCAGTAAAGTGCTTGCCATGCAGGCATGAGGATCCAGCACACATGTAAAAATCCAGGCACATGCTTGTAATCCCGACCCTGGGGGGCAGGGGGCCAGGGACAGGAAGATCCCTGGGCCTGCTGACCAGCAACCCTAGCCTTCTTGGTGAGTTCCAGGTTCAGTGAGAGACTGCAACTCAAAAATAAAGTGGAAAGCAGCTGAGGTCAGTATCTGGCCTCCACACACATATGTGGAGAGAGAGAGAGAGAGAGAGAGAGAGAGAGAGAGAGAAAGGCTGGCCCCAGTATCTCCAAATCTTCCTGTCTCACAACATGACTGCTGTCTCCCTATTGAACACACTCCCATCATGATGCCCTCCATCTCATGTAGTAGAGTCAGAGGGGCTCTCACCAGAGGCCAAACAAATGGAGCTGCGTGATCCAAAACTATGAACTAAACTCTTTTCCTTATAAAGCTCCCAGATTCTGATATTTACTTATAGCAACAGAAAAATGAACTAAGATATACACTTAAACTTTTCTTGACTCAGAGATTCATTCACACTGTTCCTCTGCCTGATGACCTCCTTGCTGAATTCCTTCATGGCATTTGTCTTAGCTCGCAATGATTTTTTGGTTTTTTTTTTGTTTTTGTTTTTTTTTTTGGTCTTTTTGATACAGGGTCTCCCTATAGCCCCAGCTGACCTGGAACTCACAGAAATCCGCCTGCCTCTGCCTCCCAAGTGCTAGGACTAAAAAGCATGTGCCACCACACCCAGCTGTACTATACTTTTTTTTTTTTTTTTGGTCTTTTTGATACAGGGTCTCCCTATAGCCCCAGCTGACCTGGAACTCCCAGAAATCCGCCTGCCTCTGCCTCCCAAGTGCTGGGATTAAAGGCATGCACCACCACGTCCGGCCTATGTACTATACTTTTTAAAAGATTTTATTTGTGTGTGTGCACCATGTGTGCTGGTGCTCATTGAGGCCAGAAGAGGGTGTTCTAGGAGCCCCTAGAACTGGAGTTATAGGCAGTTGTGAGCCACCTACTGTCGGTGCTGGGAACTAAACTCTGGCCCTCTGTAAGAGCAGCAAGCACTCTTGACCATTGTGTTTTCTTTAGTAAGTTTTCTGGGGACCAGAAATATGTCATGTTCAACTTCATATCCCCAGAGCTCAGCACACTGCTAAGTCAGTAGTGGTGAATGATGATCCCCTTCAAAGCTTCCGCATGAGGAATAGATTGCCCTAGAGGGCCTTACTTGTTTGTTATTGTTGGTGGTGTTTTGTTTTGGTTTTCTGTGATTTGGGTCTTAGTTTTTCGTGACAAAGTCATACATCTTATGATGTAGCCCAGGCCAGTCTCACACTTGCAGCCCTCCTGAGTGCTAGGATTATAGGCCTGCTCCACTGTGCCCAGCTAAAGTCTTACTTTCTATACCAGCTTTAGAATATATGATTTTCAAGTTCACATCACTCCTAGGAAAGTAGAGAAATGTCCTTATTGAATCATATGGGGAGGTGGGAGAAAGTCAGCAGGCCTCACACTTGCTAGGCAAGTGTTCTACCATTGAGATATGTCCCCAGTCTTTGGTATAGCTTATTAATGGTGATTTTACTCAAATCACTTGATTAATATGGTGCCCGTTTGATTTTTGTTGTTGTTATTTTGAGTCAGGGTCTCCCTGTGACCCCAACTCACCTGGAACTCACTATGTAGACCAGGCCTCAGTCTCACAGAGATCTCCCTGCCTCTGCCTCCCCAGTGCTGGGATTAAAGGTATGTGCCACCACACCCAGCTTCTGGTTGATTTTTTTTTTACCCACTGTAATTAATATCTTGGAGTCAATAACTTGAAACAGTCTTATTTCTCCTCAAAGTTTTGCTCACTTAAATGCAAGCATTCATCCACACACCTCACTCTTAGAAATTAGTTTTGTAGTCTAATGGTAACTGCTTTATTTTCTTCATCTCTTCATTTATTAATTGCAATTCCTCTTTAAAGAATCATTTTCTTCCTCCCCCTCTCTCTCCCTTCATCCCTCTATCCTTTCCCACTTTCCTTCCTACTTTCCTCCCTTCCTTCCTCCCCCCTATCTCCCTCTCTTCCTTCCTTCTTGTTCACATGAACTCATGGACATCTATTTTATTTTATGATTTACAGTCCAATACTATCATTGATTTTTGCTCACATTGCCCCAGCTTTGGGCCACTGGGCACTCTCAGACTCACTCTGTACCCTTTCCATATACTGCCCCCACCACCACTTCCCATTTTCTGCCCCCACGAAATATTCTAGGCTCATTTTGTATTTTCTCTACGCCCACTCTAGAAGCAGACACTTCTCAAGGCGCCCTGGTTCCTTTTACTGATGTTTAGAAATCCAGATTTGTATGAAGTGTGTGCTCATCGCTGGGCCTCTAGAAACCCTTGCTGCATGGCCTCTTGGTGTTTGGAACTTGGAACATATATCAGGTATACCAACGCATGACTTTCCCTCTCTCCCCCATTCCCGCCCTGCCCCTAAAAAACTCTAATTCACACCGTTCTGATACTGCTTACTGCTCATTCAAATACCCTCTCTCTTGTTTGTAATTGTGGGCTTTTTTTCTCCCAACTGAAGGGCTGATACTTAAAGACTGACAAAATTGTGAAGCACGTTCCTTCTCGTGTCTCCTCCTTTCCCTCTCCCCTCACATGGCTGACTAGTACTAGAGTCCAACTTCCAGCACTAGACTTGCTATCAGAACCTGCACAAAAGAAAACTCAGCTGACCCACAGCTGAGCTTCTTGCCCCTTCCTCCTGCAAGAAACACTGAGCATAGGGGATGCAGGGAGTCCAGCGGCCCCTGGAACATGAGCTCATCGTTCCACACAAATGAGTCAGAAGAGATGAGAATGAAAATGTATCTGAGCAGTTGTGTATCAACATGATTCTGAAAAATAGCTATTTTTCCACTTTGGTCCTCTGAGGAGAACCCTGCAACTGTGGCCTCGCGCTCTGGCCACTGGCTTCTTTCATAGGGTATCCATCAGCCACCAGCTGCCTGCCTTATCATCCCCTCAGTGATGTCTGGTTCCATCTCCTCCCGACATGACTGCTGTCCCATCTCCTTCAGACTCCCCATCCTTATACCCTGTGAATTTGGGTCCCCTGGGCAAACTTTTACATCTGGATCCTCAGTCTTTCCCATCGGAAAAGTCACACTTATATTTGCATTTATTTTGCCTGAGGTATTTTTTTTTCTCTTAGGCTCCTTATTTTTATAACACATTGGGTGCAGGGAAATTTTCTGGCTTTCCATCCTTTCATAACAATGCAATCTTGTTCAGCACAGAAACCTCAAGGAATGCTTCCTCTAAAAATCCAAACGGTGCCCACTGCACTCTGGATGCATGACAGATAGGGAAGGAAGGGCCTGTCTGGTGTGCTGACTCTGACAGCCTATGAGGCTTCAATATTGCAGTCTCAGAGGCCCAATTCTTTAAGTTTCTCCTAGAAAGAAAGAAAAACAAGCCTGTTCCAGATATTATTCTTTTTCATGTTATCAGTGAGTCCAGAAACCCACAGGCCTGAATCCTGCCACTCCCATTGGGAAGAGTGGCTGCCACCTACAGTGACCTGAACTGACCAGGAACAAACCCCAAATCCACACCCCCCCCCAGCCTAGAGATGTCAAGTTCATGAAAGGGAGAGCCTAAGGTGAGTCCATATTTTCTTCCTGTCTCCAGGAAGTGTGTCACCAGTCATAAGCTTCCTTGGAAGACAGGGGGTCTAAATCATCCTCGAGACATCAAATCTTCACAAGACAATGTAGAACTCATTTAGAGAATTCTGAGAACAGTCTCCATCCTTGGAAGGAATGTTTAGTTAGCAAAGTCACTTGAGGTTGGAAGTGGCAGGGGATGTTGGTCTGTAATAACTAATAATATCAGTGGTGATATCTACAGGGGCGTGTGAGTAGTGGTTACAGCAGGGGCTGTGATTGGAGGCAGAGAAGATATGACAATGCTGAGAGTGGCTGGGATGTAACTGTCTTCCTTCCCAGCCTGACAACACACTTGAGTTTGTATCTTACTGAATCTCAAAGCAACTATGTGAGGTAGGTGCAATCATCAATCCCATTTTATATCTGAGAAACTGAGGTTTGGAGAAGTGAAGTCTGATGCTGTGGGTGTAAAGCCACCAGATGGGAAGGGTTGGAAGAAATCCTTGAATGGTCTTGATCAATATGTTGTGGTGTGGTCTTGTTAGAAAGGTCTGTCTTGTAGGCAGTAGGTATTTGGGTGTGTGTGTGTATGTGTGTCATGTATGTGTTCATGTGGCTGTGTCTATGCATGTAGAGGCCAGAGTTCAAAATTGTCTTCCTCAGTCACTCTCTACAGTATTTTTTGAGCTCTCACAGAACCTGGAGCTTATAGAATTGGCTAGACTGGTGGACCAGCAAGTCCCTAGGATCCTCCTATTTCTGCCTCCTCGGTGCTTGGATTACAGATGTGTGCTGCTGTGCCCATCTTTTCACATGGACGCTAGGGATCTGAACTTAACCCTAATGCTTGTATGGCAAGCACTTTACTGACCAAGCCCTCTCCCCAGTCTCAGGGGCGGGGAGGGGCCTTTGATTTTGATGAGCCAAGTATTGAGGTAGCCGTGGCTAATGCTTTAGCACAAGTATCCCTGATGCTAGTCACATAGCTCAGAGAAGATAGCCAAGGATCCACCCTCTCTACCACAGAGACATGCAGAGGGCCTTTCTGTGGACGATGGTCACAGTACCACTGAGTCTTCAAGGATCTGGCCAGGGTTTGGGGAACGAGGTAGTGAGACTGGAGGGGAGGCATGCCAGAGAGATCAGGAGTGGAAGCCAAAGTGTGGAAGTGTGGAAAAGCAGTGAGGAAAGCAGTTTGGTTGTGACTAGAAGCTAGGGTTCAAGGTGGAGGGCAAGACATGAGCTAACGCTAAAGGGAAATGAGAGCCTTGCATATAGCAGCTACATATTTGGGAAACCGGTAGAAATAATACTATGCATGTTAGGTTGGCAGCCTGTGTACCTTGTCTTGGGTCACCCAGGTGGTGAGTGAATTTGCCATCTACTTTCTAGTACCTGTAAGACCTTATCTATTGTCCATAGAACACCTGTATATTCCCACTTTATATTGCCTGTTTCAGATTGCTTACCCTGTTGGTATGGGAATTTTTCTAACTTGGCATTTATGTTTGCCCAGTTGATGTGACTCTCAAAAATGGGGGCCGTATTCTAGACCCACAGCCTGAATTCTTTCTCTTGTCCAGATAACCACACTTTGAATCAATGGATGGATGTACTACATGTACAGTCAACCTTTGGTATCCAGAGTGATTGGTTCCAGGGTCCCTATGGATTCTAAAACATGGATGTGTAAATCCTTTATATAAAATGGCATAATAGGAAAGTGGAGATTGCTTTGTGGTTAAAGTGCTTGCCAGCCAGTGTGAGGACTAGATCCCCCGAACCCACACAAATGCTGAGTGGGTGTGGCATTGTGCCTGCAATTCCAGCCCCAGAATGAAGACACGGGATCCTCAGAGCAAGTTGGCTAGCAAGACAATCCATATCAATGAGCCCTGGGCTCGACTGAGACACCTTGCCTCAAAGAACAAAATGAAAGAGGGATTGAGGATGATTCCCAACATCAACTTCCAGCCAGTACATGCACACACATGTGTGCTCACATACATGCAAACATGTACACACATGCATACAACATACACATGAAAAGATTTAAAAATAAAGTCACGTAGTATTTGCATATAACCTTTATAACCTTCAATAGATGTTAAACCATTTCTTGGTTGCTTTAATACTTACTACAATGTAAATGCAATAAAAAGTTGGTATGCTGTATTGTTTAGAGAACAAATTGTTCAGTTTAAAAATCATTTCCAATACCATTGAAATCTGCCTGATGACTTTATACACATACACAGGCACCAAGGATCCAAGTGCAACCGATTATGACTAGTAATAATCAGATACATACAGATTAGAGATGCAAGCACCAACATCTCAGTGTTAGTAGCAAAAACAATGAGTCTGTCTGCAAGGAACAATATATTCTAAAATGAAATGGAGATCTTTTTAAAGGTTAAAAACTCATCCAATTTTATGTCTTACAGGACTTATACTGAGTTCAATAATATATAACTGTATTAATTCAACTGTGAACCTAGAAACTTGCACCCACTTGTGAAAGAGGTACTGTTGCTCTGGAGTGTGTTACTGAATATGTTAAAGCTGTAGTGAAAAGCTTCTAATCATGTAGTTATTAAATTTTTAAAAAGTATAATGATTAAAAATAATAATTCTTCAAAGCATAAAAAAAATCATTTCCAGTGGGTATGGAGGGGAACCATTAGTCAGGATAGGCAAGTGCATGCTGTGATAGCCATCAAGGTCCACATCTAAATAGCTTAGAACCAGAAAGTTCGTGTTCTGCTCACATTTTGTGTCCCTGATAGATGGGCTGGGGGCTTTGCTCAGCAGAGCCACCACTGTCCTGGGCACTGCCCTGCCTGTCAGACAGAACTTGAGTATGTCTCACATGAGCATGTAACTCTCTGGCCCCAAAAGCACATTCTCCCTCTACTCACATCTTTGGTTAGGACTAGTCATGTGACTCAACCCGAGCGCATCAGGAAGTACACCCAGATTGTGGGGAGCCAGACAACCTTGCTGAACAGCAAAGATGACAACTATCCTCCAGGAAGGTGGTGTCACCAACTTCATTTCACAGTAAGCAATAAAGAAGTGTGTTCAAAGCCAGGCATTATGACACACATCTGAAACCCAACAGTCACCCAGGCAAGCTGTAGGGGCAGCAGGATTAGATGTTCACAGCCAGTTTGGGCTACATAGTGAGTTGGTGACCAGCCTGGGCTATAAGAGGCCCTGTCTCAAATAAACAAAACAAAGCAAAAAGTATGTTCAAGGGCAGATAGCAAAAGTCAGAGCTGGATTAATGTTCTACAGCAGGGGAAAGAGGCTGGTTCAAAGCCATACTTTTCAAAACTTTTCTGATGAGGTTGAATAGTACGTGGCATTAAACATAGTGGCTAAAAGCTTGGAGACTGGACAGCCTCCAGACCTTCAGCTTTGCCACTTACCAGATGTGTGAGTCCAGGAAAGAGACCACTTCATCCATCAAAGAGATGGGGGGAGCTGGAGAAGGATGTGTTTTCTCAAGTGGAGAACCAGGCAGGGCTTACCTGAGTAGGACTGATGGGGAGAAAGGATGTATGCAAAGGATGTATGCAGCATGCAGACTTCACAGGAGTTGAAACAGCCCCAGGCACAGTCAGGGAACATGCATGCTCATTCCTTAGAACTTGCTGCCTTCCTCCCGAGCCAGTGTGAATGTTTGTGCTAGGAGCACAAACCAAGTGAGGATGGTTTAGCCAGATGCATTAGCTCAGGAAAGGAGCTATCCAAGGCCCAGTGGGGCTGGAGTCTGCCTACCAGTGTGGTGATGTCATCAAGGAGCCAGAATCTTTTGGCTTTTCTGTTCTCTGCCCTGCAGGCCCTATCTTAAGGATGATGGCTACCATCAGTTATGGGCAAAGCCACTGGCGGTCACAGAGCTTCCACATAGAGTGTGCTGGCTTCCAAGGGATGCTCTGTTACAGCAGTGAAAGTTTCCCTTCCCTGCACCCAACCAGCCCCTCCCTCAAGCCTTCCAGGCTCCAGCTGGCTTTGGTCTCTGAAGGGTCAGTGTTCTTGGGTAGAAATCCTAGCCACTTTAAGCAGAAAGGAGAGTGCAGAAGAGGATGTTAGGCATCCCACAGAGGCACTGGTGCATGTGGAGGGGAGGTAGAGAAGAGAATCCATAGCTAAGCTTCTAGGAAAAGTGCCCTAAACCACACTGCGGGCCTGACCCCATGAACTAACCACTACTGAAAGACAGGTGTGCCTCTGCCACCTTGAAGAGGCTTGCCCTTGCTGCAGCCACTGCTGCTGTCAGCACAGGGGCCACCACCTCCACTAGGACCTCAATCCCACAACCACTGCCCCAAAGCTGCTGCTCCTGCCAGCACTCACAGCAATAGAATAGAGGTTCATATTGGGGTTCAGCCTCCCACGGAGCCTTTGGCTGGTGAGGGCTACATCTTGTCCCTTGTTTTGGGAGTAGAGGAGGCAAAACCTTTGCATCTTGAAATAGACTCTGGAATGCTAGAAATCATAGAGGGAGAGTTATCTGAGCTACAGATGTGATAGCTACCAGTTACAGCCTACCAAACTGAGCCAGTTAATTTTAACTGTCAATTTGACATAGCCTAGTATCACCCAGGAAAAAATCTTCATGAGGGATTGTTTACATCAGCTTGACCTTATTGGAATGTCCGAGGGGATTGTCTTGATCGCTGAGGTGGGAAGACCCACCCTGGATGTACGTGGCACCATTTCATGGGCTGGGATCTGAAGTCTATGAGAGTGAAGAAAGCTAGCCCAGCATGAGCAGGCAGGTAGCCTGGGTGCAGTGCGTTCATGTCTCTGCTGTGGCTGTGGATGTGATGTGGCCAGCTGCTTAAATTCCTGCTCTGATTTCCCTGCAAGATTGGACAGGAACTTGGCATTGTAAACCAAATAAACCCTTTCCTCCCCTTTCTGGTTTTTTGTCAAAATGTTTTATCACAGCAAGAGAAATGAAACCCGGACACCATCCTTGATCAAGCTTTGGTCAGAGGACAGAGGACTCCATAATGATGAGGTCAGGTTGACCAACAGGGAAAGGAAGACATGGTGAGGACACTTCTGATTTAGTTCAGTCACCTCCTCTCCAGTGTCCTCGTGTGTTCAAGACATGTAGATGTCTTTTGTTGTTGTTTGGTGATGGGGTCTGGCTGTGTAGCTCAGGCTGGCCTGGAACTCACAATCCTATCCTAGCCTCTCTAGTGCAGGGACTACAGGTGTGTATCACTATGCTCGGCTGCATACATGTCTTAAAATGCCTCCTGAGACCCAAGTGCACCTTGTCTTCCAAGCCACCAACATTATTTGTTGTTGATCCATGTGGTCCTTGTCTCTAGAATGCTGTCCCCTTTCCACTTTACCTACCATCTCCAGTGCATTCTTAAGAACTCATTTCAATCATGTTTTTTCCCCTATTCTTCCAGACAGCCATGTTTAAATTATTTTTATGTTGTGTATGAGTGTATTGCCCACATGTATGTAAGTGCACCTGTGTCATACAATGCCCACAGAGATCAGAAGGGGGCATCAGATTCCCTGGAATTGGAGTTACAGACAGTGGTTAGCCACCATGTTGGGTGCTGGGAACTGAACCCAGATCCTCTGCAAAGCAGCCAGTGCTCTTAACCACTGAGCCATCTCTCCAGCCACCAGACTGCCATTTTTCAAACGTGTGTGTGTGTGTGTTTGTGTGTGAAAGTGTGGTCTTATATATGCCAGAGTGTGCGTGTAGAGGTCAGACTGCAACCTCTGGGATCAGTCCTCATCTTCTACCTTGTTTGAGTCAGGGTCTCTTGGCGTTTGCCTGAGTGGCTAGCTGCCACATGAGCTCCTGCTCATTCACCAGTTCCTGCCTCTCTCAGTAAGAGCACTGCACTGGGATTGCAGAGGCATACTACCACACCAGGCTTTATGTAGGCTCTAGTGTCCAAAGACTGGTCCTCACACTTCTATGGCAAGAACTTTAACCACAGAGCCATCTCCCCAGCCCTTTCTGTAGGGGCCTCATTTGCTCTTTCCCATTTTACTTGTCATTATATTTCAACCCTTATTTGATTTCTGCCTCCCTCCCTTTAGGCCATACATGTGAGAAGACACAAAATAATGGTCTTGCTCATACCTAATAATATGATATTGGGTACTTAAGTGCTTAATTCATTTCCATTGAATGAATGAGCATTAAACAAACTCTATTACTGGCATTTATGAAGTCTCTCTTGGATCAAAAGATATTTTGATACCTTATACCCTTAATGTACCACATGCTATTAGAGTATACCTTGAGCCCTTAGGGGCAGACACATTTAGCCAACCTCCCTTTTTTCAGCTGTCAAACAATACTATCTCTGTGGATGTTGCTACACCTACCCTTTTTGATGATTACTTACCCCTTCAGCAAGCTGTTGCCACTGATGGGAACATGGGGGGGGCATGCCTTGTGTCAGGATACAAACTTGGATTTGGGGTGACAAGTCCTAAGGATGGTGACAGCTTCTGGCTCTCTAGACCCTTCTGTCTGTTCATGCCAATGTGATGTGAGGATGCTAATCCTTATCCCACCACCAGAATTCTTTTAAGCAACTTCAGATTTGTTAACATTTTCTTTGCTCTGTATTTTGTTTTGCTACCATTGAAATAACTTCCAGAGTCAGATGTTTAAAAATATCTGGGTTGATATTCCTATATGGGAATACAAGTTCCTATAATACAAGTTGCTTGCTACTCTTACAGGAAGTTGGGAAGAGAGAGCTGTGGGAGAGGGCACAGTCTCCTGCCATGTTTAGGAGGAAATACCTGGGATAATTTTGTCCATTTAGAAGGCATGAATGAACTGGGGATATAGTTCAATTGGTAGTTTACTTACCTTGTACGAGTCCTGGGTCCAATCCCCAGGACCACATAAACTGAGTATGGTGGTGCACACCTGTAATAAATCCCAGCTCTGGGGAGGGAGAGCTAGGATGGTCAGAAGTCATCCTCAACTATATAGTGAATTCAAAGATAGTCTGGGCTACGTGAGACTCTGTCTCAAAAAAACATCATTTTCATTGTGCTAGAAAGTGATTTTATTCCCACACCTAGGCATATCCTCCAACACAATTCGAAGTTTGGGAGAAAAAGAATGAATCAAGTATCACAGAGCACTTTCCCATGGTAAGAGCAGCCATAATTTACTGAATGTTGAGTCTGTGTAAGGTATGTTTACATATGCATCATGTATATCAACTTAGCTAATCCCCTCTCCAATCTATTTGTACCCTTATTTTATATGGGAACAATGAAGCTCGGTCCAGCCAGGGAAAAACATTTAGTCTTTTAGTTTGGAATCCTGACCTCTGGAAATTTTTATTTTTTCCCCTTAAACCTTTTATTACATTTCTTTCTTTCTTTTTTTCTTTTTTGGTGTCTGCATGTGTGTGAGGTCAGAGCACAACTGGTCAGAGCACAACTTGCAGTTACCAGTTCTCCCTGAAGATGGAATTCAAGTGGTTAGGCTTGGTGGCAGGTGCCTTTATCTCC
Source organism: Nannospalax galili (assembly GCF_000622305.1). Classification (NCBI taxonomy): domain Eukaryota; kingdom Metazoa; phylum Chordata; class Mammalia; order Rodentia; family Spalacidae; genus Nannospalax; species Nannospalax galili. The sequence goes on along the minus strand of NW_008335297.1, from coordinate 1,664,585 downwards.
TGAGCTATCTCACCAACCTGATTTTCAGATATATATATATCATATATGATATATATATGATATATATGATATATATATATATATCACATATATGTAGTATGTATTTTAGGGTAGAAAAGATCCTGTAGGTCACCAAAGCCAAGTTTTGTAGGTTTGGAGACAGTGACCCAGGGTGGGACCCCCAACTTTCCCACTTACCAATTGTGTGTCCTTAGGCAAGTTCACTTATTTCTCAGACCCTTGGTTTCCCCATCTGTAAAAAAGGAACAACCCTGCCTTTCATGTGGGAATTGTGAGGGTTAATTTGAGGCACTCATATGACTGGGTTAAGAGATACTTAGATAGCTCATTATGTCTGAGTCTGTCCATTGGGTATGCCTAGAAAAGACTGCAATTTGAATCTATGGACTGAGTAAAGACTAAAGACAAGTTGGCCTCATCTCAATGTGCTGAGGGCCTGGATAGAAGAAAGAGGCAAAGCAGAGGTGAACTTGTGCTTTTCTCTGGAGCCAAGGACATCAAACTTCTGCCCTTCAACATAACAACTCCAGACACTCTGGCCTTCAGATTTTGGGACTTGCACCAGTGTCACCCCCCCCAAACCCCAACTCCAGTTTCTTAGACCTTCAGCCTTGAGCTGAGACCTATATCCATAGGCTCCTCTGGTTCCCAGGCCTTTGGACTTGGACTGAGCTGTATCATAGACTCCCATGGTTGCACATCTTGCTGACAGCATATCATGGGGCTTAGCCTCTGTGATAGATCCCCTTGTGTGTCTTTTAAAAATATTTTATTTGTATTTTACTTTTATGTGTGAGTGTATTGTCTGCATGTGTGTAAGTGCATCAGTGTTGTGCAATGCCTGCAGAGGTCAATAGAAGGCACTGGTATCCCCTGGAACTGGAGTTATGGAGGGTTGTTAGTTGCCATGTGGGTGCTGGGAACCAAACCCAGGTCGTCTGCAAGAGCAGCCAGTGCTCTTAACAGCCATCTTCCCAACCCCCTCATGTGTCTTTTTCCTCTTGTTTGCTTTTTTTTTTTTTCTGGAGAGCCAGTAAGTGATGCAGGGTCACTGGGAGGACTGACCAACTTAACAAATGTGCTGCCCACTAATTTCGCCTTCTCTCACTCCTTGTCTGTTGGGCTACATTAGAATATTCAGGGAACAGTATCCTCTGGTCTATCGTTTCCAGAAGAATAAACAGGTTGGGAAGGTGGGTGGGTCTGAATTTGCTGATACTGACGTGACTGTCAGGCAGGATGTATTAGCTCAGTCGGTACCTGATGCAGCTTGAAGGGAAACACTAAAACCTTCAAAGCTCTTGATTTTCACAGACACAGCCACAGACAGACCAGCTCACAGGAGCTTACAGAACAAGACTCTTCCACAAGGCGGGCAGGCCCTGGACTCACACTTATTCAAATACTGTCTTACTATGAATACATGGTGCAATTTTTTCATTCGCAGAGTTGGGAGCCTATGGGTACCCGCTTTGAGACACCCTCAACATATGTCAGCCCCTTTTTAAAAGCAATTATTGAGGTTTCCACAGAGAGGAAGTCCCTTGGTTCTTCTCTGTAATTTCATATGTACTCTGGTTCTATGTCTATGTCTCATTCCGTGCTTTCTGGGGGAAATGCCACCTGTCTAAGGTATCAGAATCGCACACTACTTTCCTGGCTTTGCAGAGGGAGGCCTTAGGGAGCTGGTGCAAGAAGCATTTTATCATCACTAGCTCCACCGAGACCAAGAAGGGTTGCAGCACACCACCTCCCATCTCCTCGCGGTGGAGAACTTTGAGAGGCGAGGAGTGAAGCTGGGCTGAGATGCAGGGCCCTAGGGAAGAGGAAGGACAGGGCCTGGAGAGTGTCAAGGAGATGGGGGTGGGGCATCAGAACAGCAGGGTCGGCTTTCCTTAGCTCTGTGCCCTGCAGCTAATTGCTCTCAGGAATGGAGAGATGGTTAGCGACCCACTTATTAAGAGGAAGGAAAACGGCTGCACGCACGCCAGGGACGGAGTGACTGATGACACTGACCAAGGGCGCAGCCATAGCTGGTGCAGGAGGCTCTGGGCTCCAGGGTCCAGGGACCCTGGCTCGCGCATGCGCCCGCAGCCGGCCAGGTGAGAGCGAGGCGGGGGCGGTCTCGCACCTGGGCGTTAACCCTTCACGGTCATGGTCTCGGGCGGCGTGGACGTAGGGGTGGGGAAAAAAGAAGCAGATCGTGAACCCCACAGGGCCTGACCTCGCCGGGGTCCGTACAACGCACCGAGGCGCTTCCAGGCCGGGGGTCCGTACGCGCCGCGTCCGGGCGGGCGGGGAAGCGCGGAGCGCAGCGAAGTCTCGCGAGATCTGGCGGCGGCGGTGGCGGCGGTGGCGGCGGCGGCGGCGGCGGCCCGGGAGGTGAGCGGCGGGCGGGCGGGGGGAGGGGGCTGGTGGGGGGGTAAGTGGCGGGCGGGCGAGTGGAGGTGGCTGTTGGGGGGTTAAGGAAGGGGAGAGCGGCGGAGGGCGAGGCCGAGACTCAGGGAGCGGGGCGTGAGGGTGGCTGGCGTTCTCTGCGGCCCACGAGGCTGCTGCGGCGCCGCCTGGTCCGCGCCGTCCCGGGACCCGCGCGGGGCGGGGTGGGGCGGGTGGCCACAGTCTCGGGGCCGAGGGGCCGGGCGTGCCGTACAGCGGGTCCCGGTGCTCGGCAGCGGCCTGGGTCTCCCTGGGCGGCTGGGCGGGAGCTGCTGGCCGGGGCAGTGCGGTGGGAAGGTAGCTTTGCGCTGTGCCAGGCACTTAATTTGCGCGCCTCCAGCTGGAACTGCACGGAGAGGTGCAGTGCCCTGCCTGCGGCCACATTGGGGACGTGATGGGATGCGGATGCCCCACGCCCCTTGCTCCCCTCGGGTCCTCCTCCCCATCCCTGCTCGCTGCCCTTTTCTTGGGGTCCTAGCGGGGCTGCAGAGGGTGTGTCTGAAAGACCTCCTGAAATTGCTTGCAGCCTCCCTCCCGTGTTTCTCGGGAGAAAGTTTTTCCGCGGCTGGCTTTTGTCCTATCCCTAAAGGTCCCTGTTTATGAATGTTTAAGGACCATCATTTGGCCCTGTGTGAGAGCAGGGCCCTGGGGGTGGCGTCTTAGGCCCAATGGAATAGCCCAATGCTTGCCTTAGAAGAAGAAAACTTTGAAGAGTTTGAGTCTTGTCAGAAGCACGTGATTCCACCTTTCAGATGAGTGGTTGTCAAGCTCAGAATCCAGGCCCCTCGCTTCCGTGGCAAATGTCTGTGAAGCCCGTTTTACCCCCGTGAAATGAAATTCATAAATGATGGACCTACACATACATGATCGAAGATCAGTATCATGTTCCCATGTAGATGGGAGGAAGTAATTAAGGGAGACCAGTACGGGACATGTTCTCTGGTACAGGTCCCTTCGGCCAGAGTAATACATATGTAATTGTGTGTGTGTGTGTGGTTTGGAAATCAAGAACGGATAAATATAGGGACTAGAGAGAAAACCATTTTATTTTGGTACAATTTATGCTAATAAAAGAGAGACGGTCTAAATTGAACTAGGAATAGCATACTAAGATAAATTCCAGCCTCTCTCAACCAGCACGCAGATAAGACCACCCTTGCAGAGATGTGTTAATTCTATACTGTAATGTAAACCATCTTTTGTGTCACAAACTCAGGTACTGCTATTAAAGGGATCATGCTGAATTCTTACTGTTGATCCTGGGGGATAATGAAATAGTAACAGGAGTGAATGGTTGGGTTCAGCAGTGTCCTCTCCTAGCATGAGCTGTCCATGCTGTGCTTGTGTGCCCAGGGCGATAGTGCAGGATAAGAGTGGGCTTTGTGGAAGTGAGCCCTGGTTTTCAGACAGTTCTCTTATTCTCAAGGCTTCTCTCACTGCTTTCTCCTACATGACTGAGGACTTGGGGGGGGGGTTCCATAGTTGCTCATCAAAATGGTTCAATACTGTATCTCAAAGTAATGGTCATCTCTAGTGGGCTTAATCCATGTGAAGACCTGTGAGGCCAGGCAGCCTTGATTATCACCTGTGCCAACCACACATTGCATGGAATCTGGATCCTGGGCCCCAAACACTGCACATGCCAGTGGCTGGCATCCCCCCAGTCTCTTCAGTAACTAATAGCATGCCTTGGGACAGTTCTGCCCCCTTGAGAACTACTATATAGAGTAGTCTCCATTATCTTGCCAGTTATAAGAAAGAATTGAACACAGTTTTCATTGGGAATTAAAATCTTTCTGAAGTGTTTGATATATAAAAAAGACATTGTCTTTGGTTAGTGATACTGATCAATTATTCTAGAATCTCCGTAGGCAAGGTTAGTACCTGTTAACCTGTAGTCAGTTCTGTTTCAGAATTCTTGTTGGAAATATTGACCACACTAGAACTGCTGAGCAGCTTGAGATGAGGCTGGAGGTGGTAACCCTCAGCAGTGGCCAGCGACAGGTGTGAGTGACCAGAGACTGGTCAGCACAGCCCCTCTTAAATGACCCTTTCGACTTAGAACTCGTCATATTAGTGAATTTGGAAAGTGCACATGTGCTCAAAAGTGAAAACTGAAATTTCCTGTCTCATCAGTCCTTAGGGGATGGCCCACAAGAAACTGTTGGTTAGAAACTTCCAGTCTAGCTGCCTAGGGAAGAAAACTCAAGAAAGTTGAGCTTTATAGCTACAGTGTAGCAAGCTTCTTCAATTTATTTAAACTTGAAAAGAACGTTTATTTTGGCTTTTTTTCCTGTAAATATAAGTTGCTTCTTGCCATAGAATATTGATTTGTTGCTGGTACTGTGGAAATTAAAAGGCAAATAAAGGCTTATAAAATGGGATACTTTTTAAACTGTCTAGCCATAGATACATTGAACCCTATTGAGTTGAAAAGTCAGCCAAATAGAAAGTAATCAATTTTTATTGCTTTGAGCAAACAGTATCCTGTTCTAGGATAAAAGAGGCCAATGCTTTAAAAAAATGTAATCACTACTTTTTAAGAACACCTACCTGTTTTTAAATGAATTAAATAAGGAGTATCTTGAAGATATGGGGAATACTCCAGCTTTCTACTTTGCTGATTGCATGAAGCATGCACATCTTCACATCATCTTACATTTCACAGACACAAGATGCTAACCAAAAGGAAAATAAAACATTCTCCATGCACACAACTCTAGTGGATAGTTAGGAATGTCCTTGGATTTCAAGGTGCAGGTGGCAGATGGAATAGTGTCTAAAAAGTGGTGAGTTGTGGTTTATCAGGCAACATTTCTTCCAAGCATTACAGAAGAGGGTACCTTGACAGGGATGTCATCTCAGAATTAGAGAAATGAGGACCATATTACCATGTCCACACATTGGTTAATTTTTAACACCAGAAACTACACCCAAAGGATGACTTGCAAAATGAAGCAATGCACCATTTTAACTGGAACTCTTTACTCTGGAGATCTTAAAATAAATGTAGCTATCAGAACTGTTTATTTTGAAGTGTTTAGGAGAAAGCAGAGTATGCGTTGTTTTCCTGCTCATGCATGCAGGATTGTTTAATGGACTTGAAGAAGAGCCCCTCACACTTAGCAAGTGTTAGGGTGAATGAGGGTTATTTGGTTTCTTTTTCTATTCTGTAAAGCTTGTGTGTGTGTGTGTGTGTGTGTGTGTGTGTGTGTGTGTGTGTGTGTGTATTCAGTAATTGCTGCTTTAGTAAGAAATGTGTTTGAGGGCCTGGAGAGATGGCTCAGTAGTTAAGAGCACTAGCTGTTCTTGCAGAAAACAAATCCCAGCACCCACCTGATGGCTAACAACCATCCATAACTCCAGTTCCAGGGGATTTGATACCCTCTTCTGTCCTCCATGGGCACTGCACAACATGGGTGCACTTACATACATGCAGGCATAACACTCATGCACATAAAATAAAAATAAAAAAAGAAGTAAGTTTGAGCTCACTGACTGTAAAGTACACGGTTTGCATAGGGAGTAACTCCCTGGTGTCTGTAGCCAGGAAGCCCCTGGAAGAACTCTCCATCCACATTGAGGGCAGCCTTATAGGAAACCCGGCTGCTTTAGCACCTTTCCCCCAGGTGGACTTCATCTTTGCTTTTCAGGCTTAGTGGTCCCCAGGCCAGCAGCTCATAAGCAGCTGGGGTTTGTTTGGAATACAGACAGGGGCTGCACTGAGCCTATGAGAAGCGCTGGCTGAGGGACTGGTGAGGTTGCTCAGTGGTTAAAGTGCTTGCAGCACAAGCCTGAGAACTGGTATTCAGATTCCCAGGACCCACATAAATGCCAGGTTGGTGTGGCAGCCTGCCTGTAATTTGAGCCTCCGAAGAGGGAGACAGGATCCCCAGAACAAGCTGGCTAGCCACATGTTGGTGAACTCCGGGTTTGAGAGACCCTGCCTCAAAGAATGAGGTAGAAGAGCAGTGATGGAGGATGATTCCTGACATCAGCTTCCACAAGCATTCACACATACACACTCATGCACCTCCTCTCAAATGTGTTTTAAAACATGACACACACACGCACACAACGCATGCACGCACACAAATGGAAAGAAGTCAAAGCAGCAGCAGTAGCAGTGGTGCCAAACAGGATCTTGCGTTCTCAGACTGGAGCATGTATTCCCAGGGCTGCTAGTCCACTACTACAGAGCTGGTTCAGGAGTCTGGACAGGCATGGGGACATGCTGCTTTGAGTAAGTCATTGGTGCTGCTGCTGCTCCAACAAATGCACTTGGAGCATCATCAGGAGTATGCCTCATTGTACTGCTGCTCCTCTCTTCCAGTCTTCACCCCTCCAGATAGCTTTTTAAAGTATGGTTTATCATCACATGCTTGACTGAGGAGGAAATGTTTAACTTTTTATGATGACCGTGCCAAAATTGCCTTTCAATATTGAATTTTTAAAAATGTTTTATTTTATGTGTATGAGGGTATTGCCTGCATATATGAGTGTACCCATGTTGTGCAATGCCATGGAGGTCAGAAGAGGGCTTCAGATTCCCCTGGAGCTGGAGTTTTTGTTGCCACCGTGTGGATGCTGGGAATTGAACCCAGGTCCTCTGCAAGAGCAGTCAGTGCTCTTAACCATTGAGCCGTCTCTCCAGCCCCTCAATATTGAATTTAAGAGAAGTATTCCCTCTTAATGCTTATTCAGTTTGGACTCTGGTTTATAGGCAGTTCTTTTGTCTTCTTGGTGTGAAGTTCTCTCTTAACATTTAAGACAAAGTGTTCATATGGCTTAAAAACTTAAGGGACTTGAGCATATTTGGAAAGCTGAATTTTCAACTCTTTTGGGTCCTCCCCCATAGGTAACCTTATCTG
>NW_008335297.1:1646775-1657023 GCF_000622305.1 Nannospalax galili | reverse complement strand
TTCTCTTGCTTTTCTTTTTTTTTTGGTCTTTTTGAGACAGGGTCTCCCTGTAGCCCCAGCTGTCCTGAAACTCACTATGTAGACCAGGCTAGACTTGAACTCACAGACATCCGCCTGCCTCTGCTTCCCGAGTGCTAGGATTAAAGGTATGCGCCACCATGCCTGGCATTTTTCATTTTTATTTAGTTTCTAGCTATTGAGATCATTTCATATTAGTACACAGAAAGTATATAGTATTTGCTTACAGAAAGTACTTTTGAACAGCTACAGGATATCTGCTCTCTGCCATGTCAGCTTTGCCAGCCCCACTCAAAGACATTCGTGTTGTCCTCAGGCTTACAACACAGACCATGCCATGGCGAAAACTTTGTGTGCTTATGGTTTTATACATAGGCAGGTGTGTCTGTGATATACCCCCAGAAGTGGATCACTGGGCCACTGGGACATGCATTTTATTTTTTTTTAAGGTTTATTTTTATTTTATGTGTATGAGTGTTTTGCTTGCCTATATTTGCACCACATGCATGCAGTGCCCATGGAGGTCAGAGGAGAGCATAGATCCCTGGAACTGTAGTAACAGACCTTTGTGAACTACCATGTGGGTGATGAGAACCGAGCCTGGATCCTATATAAGAGCGGCAAGTACTTTTAACTGAGCCATCATTCCTCCAGCCCTGGGCCATGTGCTTTGGTTTTCATAGATACTTCCTTTCAATTTTGAGCTCCCACAAGTACAGTGATATCCATGGAGGAGTGGTTCCAGGACCCCTGTGTAAATGCTGAAATCTAAGTTTGCTTGAGTCTTAGCCAGTGGAATAGAGTGTACACATGACCTGTGCATCTCCTCAGATATACTGTAAAATAAATCACTTTTAAGATTATGGGTACAACCTGACTCAGCAGACATGCCGTGTAAGTCGTTAGACAGTATTGTTTAGGGACTGCATGCCCATGCCCTAGAGTTCAGAGGACAACCTTGGGTACTGGTCCTCACCTTCCATCTTGTTTGAGACTTGGTCTCTCTCTTGTTTGGCTACTGTGCACTCCACACTAGCTGACTCATGAGCTTCAGGGATTCTCCTGCCTCCACCTCTCCTCACACTGTAGGAACAATGGAATTACAGATAGGACCTGTAATCATAGCTGACTTTACATGGGCACTGGGGAGATGAAATCAGGTCCTCCTGCTTATGCGACAGGCACTTTACTTCCTGAGCCATCTCACCAGTCCTATACTTCTTATTCTGGAACTACCTGTTCATGCTGTCTGCATATTCTTTTCTTTTGGGTTGCTTTTTTCTCATGTCTAGTTTCCAAACTGGAGAGGTTGGCTCTGAGTCGTCTAAGTCACAGTTCTCTATCTGGTCACTTGCACTTTAATAAACAGAAAGCTTACATCTTTTTCTTTCAGTTTTGCATAGTTTGTCAGTTGTCTACGGTGTTTGGATCTTGAGGCATTGAAATGAGTTTTGGAAGTCGTCCATGTTAGCACTTCCATGGTTCACTTTTATACTTAACGCTTTGGTCCATTTAGAACTCAGGCTGCTGTTCGCTGTGGGAGCATACAGACCCTGCTCTGTCTCCTAACATAGCTACCTGTTCTCTGGACATATTTGTTTCAGAGCCTGTCTGAGTTCGTGCTCAGTGTACTGGGAGCCCCTGCATGTGTTCGGGTGCGTCTGTGGACTTTGCGTTCTACTTTTCTAGGGGAAAAAAAGTAAAACCTTCAAAGTATAAATCATGTTGAATGATTAAACTTAAACATCAGTTTAGCTTTTTCCAAGCCTGAGTTTCTCCATCTCTAAAAGGCGCTGTACTGTCTTGGTGAGGGCACGCAGGCATTTGAAGTGAAAGTGGGAAGTCTCCGCCACTGCCACCTCCATGCTCTGAGCTGCTCTCCTTTTTCCTACTCTCTCCTTCACATTTTTGAAAACAAGAATGAGAAAAGCCAGGAGGAGAATAGAAGGAATCAGTTAAAACGAAGCTCTGGCTCAGTTTGAGCATGATAATCGACCTTTTTAAAAATGCTCTTGCAGTACTGGTGATACAGTCCAGCGCCTCACACATACTAGGCAAGTGCTCTACCTCTGAGCTGGCAGCCATCCCCCTCCGCTTCTTTTTTTTTTAGTTTTGAGACGGGCTCACTAAGTTACTCAGGTTGATTTGAATTCACTGTGTAGTTCAGCAAGTCATGAATTTGTAATCCTCCTGTCTCAGCCTTCAGACCAGCTGGGGTTACAGGCTTGTACCCACCAGTATGTTCGGCTAATCAGTACATTTAAGAAAAGAAGACAAGTTAGGCAGAGTGGCGCACTCAGAAGGCAGAGGCAGGTAGATCTCTGCGAGTTTAAGGCCAGCCTGGTTTACATAGTGAATTCTAGAATTCTAGGCCAGCCAGGGCTGCCTAGTGGAACCCTGTCTCAAAAAAAAAAAAGAAAGAAAGAAAGAGAGAGAAAGAGAGAGAGGGGGGGAGAGAGGAGAGCACTTAGAGGCCATGGGAAGACACAGACAAGTGACCACTAACAAGTCAAAGACAGAGGTCTCAGGAGAAACCAGGCGTACCCACACTTGACCTCAGGCATCTTTCCTCTAGACTCACCAAGCTCATTTCTGTTGTTTAAGGCCCAGTTTGTTTTAGGAAAATGATGTGCCAGCAGCTACCAAAGAGCAGGATACCACCTAATGTCATACATTTCACAAAGCAGAGACCAAAGACAGAATCAGAAAATTCCACAGAGACTGGCCCATCACCGTCATTTATGATCTGTGGCTTGGCTGTATCTGAAAGTTTTGGCACTTAGCTAATCAGAAGTAGCCATTATGTATGTTTAAATCATTTATCAGCATTCAGCAGGCTAAGGGCAGAGGATCATGAGTTTGAGACCAGTGTGGGCTACATGATGAGTCCGAGAGAGAGAGAGAGAGAGAGAGAGAGAGAGAGAGAGAGAGAGAGAGAGAGAGAGAGAGAAAGGAAAGAGAAAGAAAGAAAGAAAGAAAGAAAGAAAGGAAAGAAAGAAAGAAAGAAAGAAAGAAAGAAAGAAAGAAAGAAAGAAAGAAAGAAAGAAAGAAAGAAAAAAGGATCAAGAACAAGCTAAAGCATCCTTTCTGCTTTCTGGACTTGCTGCTTAATCTTCTCTTGGATGCACCCAGCTACGATGCTGCTAGGCATTGCCTAAAAGCCCTGGGTTCTCAGACCATCCAGAATGGTCTGCTGCCTCATGCTTCCAGTCAGACACTGGCAACTCAATAAAAGCAGTGTCTGTCGCATGGAGTATCATGTCTGCCTGGTGACTTGTATGTATCTCGATAGACTGGAAACTCAGGAGAGACCATGTCCATCCTATAAAAGATGCCCAGTACCCTAGCAGAACACCTGATGGAGTGCATGCCAGACAATTGCTAAACAAGTGAAGGAGGAACTGGCTCTGGTCTTCCTTTTTGCCTTGTGTTGGGGTGACTCATCTCACCTGTTACTCTGTCAGCCCCTTGAAGACAGTGACAATAAACAAATGTAACAAACAGTAGGGTGGACGTGGTAAGAAGCAGATTTCTTAAATTATGTAATAATGGAAGCATGAGTGTTTGACGTGTGTGCTTAGGAGCTGCTGAGGAGTCCCTGGTGTGGGTCATTTCACGTGACACTCATGTCCTTAGTTGGGTGCTGTTGACAGGCACACAGAAAATGGGCCCTGAGGTGTGTTGGCTCACCTTGGATGTCCGGTGGGCACAAGTGGTCAGAGCTCCATGTCCAGCTCCCAGCTTGCTCCACAGCAGCTGCTGAGTACAGTCATCTGTGGGTCCTTGAATGATTTAGGAGAAAGTTTTATTTCCCAGTTGGCTTTTCCCTTCTCATTTGGGGACCTCAGTGTTGTGGCTTACTGGGACCTTTCCACTCTTGGGCTGGCTATGATCCCTCTCCAGGCTGTAGTAGGTGTCTAAGAAAAAGTAATTTTTACTTTTTTTTTTTTTCAGGTTCATAATAAAGGTGCTAAGAAAGAGAATGTAAGACAGGAAAATAATTAAACGTTTTTACTGGGGTAAGTTTTTTATATTTTTAAAACACTTTCCTTTAAAGTTTTTTCTTTTAATTTCTTCAGTCTCCTTCCTTAAGGGAGATTCTTTTAGGAGTGTTTGGACTTGCGGAACATGGGGGTTGTGAGATCGGTGTCAGGAGCATGGGCTGTGCAGTGGAGCCCCCTGGGCCTTCCTGGCCTCTGTAGATCTAATCATTAGCTTTGCCCCATTCAGGTTGCTCAGTGGTTATTTCTCCTTGCAGCATTCAACGGCACTTTGTTTTGAAATGGGGGTTGAGAGGACAGGAGCCAATCTTAATGTGGTGAAGCACTTCTTTTTCTTGTTTCTTTCTTTTCTTTTTTTATTTTTTGGTCTTTTTGAGACAGGGCCTCCTGTAGCCCCAGCTGGCCTGGAACTTGCTCTGTAGACCAGGCTTGGCCTTGAACTCACAGAAATCCACCTGCCTCTGCCTCCCAAGTGCTGGTATTAAAGCCATGCACCACCATACCCGGCTCTTTCTTTCTTTATTTATTTAAGTAAAATGAGAACATTTTGTGTCAGTATAAAACCATGACACAAGTAAGCTCCTACCACCAAGAAATGTCCACAGTGCTTTCGTAAACATACTTTTAGAAATTTGTCAGTGGATATAAAATTATATATAATATTTTAAATAAAGCAATAGTCTTAAAATCTGTAACGATTTTTTAATGGATGTTGTGTATATCACTGTGTTAAATTGAAAAGATATGAATAATCAGGCATGGTCTTTTAAAATTATATTTACTTATCTCTCTGTGTTTGTGTGAGTGCACAGTGTGTAGGGGGAGGTTGGACAGCTTGCACAAGTCAGTTGTGTCCTTGCACCATGTGGACTGTAAGGATGGAACTGAGATGATCAGGTTGCTGGCACCCTAAGCCGTCTCCCTGGCCTCATCATTTATGCTGCTGTACACTGCTGCAGTGACTGGAGACTTCATACTTCACTTAACTATTCCTTTGATGACAATTTAGATTTTCTGTTCTGTTGTTTTTCTTGTGGATGATGGTGTGTGGATTACTGTGCACACGTGCTGTTGTGTCAGAGGAACAAACTGCTGAGCCAAAGACTGGACACGTTTTGAATGTCGATAAGCATTGCTAGCCTGGGAGCTGTGAAGACTCCCCAACTCCAAGTCCATGAAAACCCTGTTTTTCACACAGCCTTACTAATCTTTGCCAAGTTTCGTTTTGCTTTGTTTTATTAGGACAGGGTCTCCCTATAGCCCCAGCTGGCCTGGAACTCACTATGTAGACCAGGCTGGCTTTGGTCTCACAGAGATCTGCCTACCTCTGCCTCCCAAGTGTTGAGCAATCTTTATCAATTTAATGAGAGGTATTCTTTCAAGATAGCAAGATTTTTTTTAAATTCAAGTATATCTTTCTTGTTTTCAAATACCTCTTTCCTTTTATATTTTTTAAATGTTATTTTTATTTTACATATGAGTATTTGGTTGCATGTATGTAAGTGTACCACATGTGTGTAATGCCCATGGAGGCCACAAGAGAGCACTGGATCCCCCGGAACTGGAGTTACAGGATGTTGTAGCCACCACGTGGGTGATGGGAACTGAACCTAGGTTTTCTGCAAGAGCAGCCAGTGTGCTTAACCACTGAACCAACTTTCTAGTCTCTCTCTTGATATTATTATGTGAATTTTTTTCTTATTGTGAATATACCTGTGGGTCTCGTCTGTGAGTGATTCTTTAAATGTAATGAAAATATTAAAATATATTTTTTATTTTTACATCTGCTGTCTTGATTAACTCATTTATAAATACTTTTAAATCAACCAAGTGTAATCGTTTGGAATATAGACATTTTTCCTCTGTAAGGAACAATATTCTTTGTGTTTTATTCAGTATAGGGAAGCCCTCCCTCCCTCTCCTTTGAGACAAGGTCTTACTGTATGTCACAGGCTGGCCTCAAACACATGGTCCTTTTGCCTCCACTTCCTAAGTACTGCAGTCACAAGTCCACCACCTCTTTCAGACATGGATAGCAATTACTGAACAGCGTACAGAATGCGATTTCCATGCCTGGGTGATGCTGACAGAATTGTTAAGTATGTGAATGTGTGTTCACAGGTAAACTAGCATATTCACACTGGCTCTCTTCTGCCCAAAGGATTTGATCAGTTTCTGATATAAATGTGATCTTTCATTTTATTCTATGTTCACTTTAGATCTTATTTCAGTCAAAAAAGAGTTACCTAAGGAAGATCTCACATGAAACAGACTAACCTTGTCATTGACTCACAGTTTGTTCTTTGACTTAATGAAAAGCTTATCAGAATTTACCTTTTTCCTGTATACAGAATGCATTGTATGCTACAGATTGCCTTCCCTGCAGGTCTTGCGTTTTTACTAAGTTAGGATTGTTGACTGAGTTCCTTGAGTTGGGACCATGTCATCCAGGTGGTGTTTGATTCCCCAGTTTTCTTCCAACACCTAACACAGCACTTGGCCAAGTGTGGCAGGTATCCAGGTCATTTTCTAACCAAGTGGTTAATGCGTATTGTTACTGCTGACTTAAAATTGAGATGTACAAGAGAAGTACTTTAACTGTTCATTTGGAGAAGAAAGCTAGCATGTGACTTTTGTATGCACCTAAATCTCCACATACGTAATTGTCCTGGTATTTGTTGTCAGAACATTTTGTCACATTTTGTTTGGAATTTTATTATAGCCCATTGTTTTTAGAATCACATAAACTACCATAGGTTTTAAAAAATACTTTCTTTTCTTTTTAATGTTTTCTTATTATAAGAGAATTTCATACAGATATGCAGTGAATTATATCAACTCCTCATTTCCCCCTCCAACCCTCCATCTCTGCCATCTTCCCCAACATGTCCCCCTCATGTCTTTTTCTTTGCTGATAACCACTAAGTCCAGTGAGTGCTGCTCATATGTGCGTGAATGTGGGGCTGTTGCTGGAGCATGGAACTCTACCAGTGACCACATCCTCAAACTCCCCTCCTCAGAAACTATCCACTGCTGATAGCAACTCAGTAAGAAGTGGGGCCTGGAGACCATCTCCTCCCATATAGGCCAGAATTTTGGCTGCTTGATCTTGTGCAGATCCCCACAGCTGATGTGAGCTCATGCGTGCCGACAAGCATGTCATGTCTAGGAGACAGCATATGACCAAAATGAAGTTCCGTTTCTCTCCATTATGATCAAAAGTATGAGAGAGAGGCATTTTTTTCTTTTCAAATAACATAACTGAAAATATTCTCATGTCTTTACTGTGAAACCTAATTAGGGTTTTAAACAAGACCCAGTACCATATTTTAGATATTAACTCTGCCCTTGCAACAACAAAAAACATGACAAAAAATAGATTTAAAATATGGTTGTTTGGACTGGAGAGGTGGCTTAGTGGTTAAGAGCACTGGCTGCTCTCAAAGAAGACCTGGGTTCAAATCCCAGCACCTGCATGGTGGCTAACAACCATCCATAACTCCAGTTCTAGGGAATCAAATGCCCTCATCTGGCCTCTGCTGGTACTGCATGACTCAGGTGCACACAAGCATAACACTCAGACACATATTATAAAAAACAGGGCTGTTAGCAATCAAAATGATAGAAACAGGGAGAACTCCCAAATTCCTTCTATGAAGCCAGCATCACTCTAATACTGGGTAAGACACAGCCAAAATAGAAAACTATAGACCCATATCCTTAATGAACATAGATGCAAAATTTCTCAACAAAATACTTGCAAACTGCATATAGACACACATCAAAAAGAACATTTACCATGATCAACTAGGCTTTATCCTAGAGATGCAGGGATGGTTGAATATACGTTAACTCAATAAACGTCATTAACCATGTAAATGGACTCAAAGACAAAAATCACACTGTCATCTCAATAGATGCAGAAAAGGCTTTTGACAAAATTTAGCATGCACTATGTTCAAAGTCCTAGAGGGAATTGAGGTATGGGAACATACCTCAACATAATTCAAACTATATACAACAAACCCACAGCCGACATCATTCTAAATGGAGAAAAACTAAAAGCATTCCCATTAAAAATGAAGAACCAGACAAGGATCTCCACTATCTCCACTCCTTTTTAACACAGTGCTTGAAACTCTTGCTAGAGCAATAAGACAGGAGAAGGAAATTAAAGGAGCACTGATTGGAAAAGAAGACGTCAAACTATCACTTTTTGCCGATGATATGATACCGTACATAGGAGATCCCAAAAGTTCCACCAGAAAAACATTTTCACTATAGTGGCAGGTTATAAAATCAATCTACAAAAATCAGTAGCCTTTCTATATACCAATAACAAGCAATTGAGAAAGAATATAGGGAAATGTTCCCATTCACAATAACTGCAAAAAAAAATTGGAATAAATCTAACCAAAGACACCAAAGATCTCTACAATGAAAATTTTAAATTGTTAAATAAAGAGATTGAGGAAGACACCAGGAAATGGAAGGGCCTTCCATGCTCATGGATTGAAGAATTAATATTGTGAAAATGACCATCCTACCAAAAGTAATAGATTCAATGCAATCCCAACCAAAATCCCCATGACGTACTTCGCAGAATTAGAAAAAAACATCCTTAAATTCATATGGAAGCACAAAAGACCCCCGGATAGCCAAAGCAACCCTGAGCACAAAGGGCAATGCCAGGGGATTACTATACCAGATCTCAAAGTATACTACAGAGTTATACTTATAAAAACAGCATGGTACTGGCACAAAAATAGACACATAGATCAATGGAACATCATTGAAGATCCAAACCTGAGTGCATGCAATTTCAGCCACCTGATATTTGACAAAGGTGCCAATAACACACACTAGAGGAAAGACAGCATCTTCAACAAATGGTGCTTGACATACTGGAATCCACTTTTAGAAGAATGAAATTGGACCTCTATCTTTCACCTTGCACAAGAGTCAAGTCCAAATGGATCAAAGACCTGAAACTCTGAAACTGTTGGATGAAAACATAAGCAATAACCTACAAGATATGCGTGTAGGAAAGGACTTCCTCAATTGGACGTCATTGGACTTAAGGTCAACAATCAACAGTTAGGACCTCAATAAATTCAAATCCTGTACAACAAAAGAAACAACCGATGAAGTGAAGAGAAAACCCACGGAGTGGGAGAAAATCTTCACCAGTTACACATCTGACAGAAGATTTACATCCAGAATATATAAAGAACTCAAAAAATAAAGAAGTGAGAAACCAAATGATCTAATTAAAAGAAGGGCTAAAGATCTAAACAGAGAGTTCTCAAAGGAAGAAATAAAGACGGCTAAGAAACATCTCAAAAACTGTTCAACGTCATTAGTAATTAGGGAAATGCAAATTAAAACCACCCTAAGGTATCACCTTACCACAATCAGACTGGCTAGGATCAAGAGAACAAATGATACTAAATGCTGACAAGGATGTGGAGAAAGAGGAATGCTCATTTACTGCTGGTGGGATTGAAAACTCGTGCAGCCTCTATGGAAAACAGTGTGGAGAACTCTTAGAAAACTAAAAATGAACCTACCATATGATCCGGTTGTACATCCATGTTTGTTGCTGCTCTTTTCACAATACCTAAGAGATGGAAGCAACCTAGGTGTCCCTCAATTGATGGAGTTCTATTCAGCAGTAAAGAAAGATGAAATAATGAAATTTGCAGGTAAATGGATGGATCCAGAAACTGTTATACTAAGTGAAGTAACACAGACTCAGAAAAACAAATGTTCTCCCTCATATGTGGCTCCTAGCATCACATCCTTTTAAATTCCAGGTCCTTTTAATAAAATGATGCTATACAGCAGTCCCTTCTGCATGAATAACTACCATCATCACAATTTCAGCTGTGCCTGATCGCTAAACATTGTCACAATTGGGCTTGTTGACGGTTGTACTCAATCATTAAAGGAGTGCCAAGCAGGGTCATTGGACCCCCACCGGATTATCCAGCCACTCTTCCCAGCCAACTAAGCCTTTGAGAGGGAACTGATACTGATTCTAACCACTCCAACAGCTATCAAAATACCTGAAAGCAAATCCTGAATCCATCACTCTCGAGTCCAGCCTTGGAAGACAAAAGAAAAATAAGGAGGAACCCAATAGAGGGATGCTTTTGGAAGCCCTTGTCAAGAAACTCCAATGGACTCTCATATGAACATTTGAAAATTGCCCTGTTCTGACTTTTTT
>NW_008335297.1:1596756-1646086 GCF_000622305.1 Nannospalax galili | reverse complement strand
ATTTAAAGGTTAGATAAAAGCTCCCAAATATTTTCAACAATTTTGGCGTTTAGGCCCAAGGACATTGTGACTTTTAGCCAAGAAACTGGCTACTTTTCTTTGGGGTCTTTTTACCCTAACTGCCTAGCCAGTACTTACCTCCTATTCTTATCACACCATCCTCTGAAGAGGTTACCCAACTTGAGGATGGGGAGTCAGGACACAGACCACTCTGGCTTCTTCCATGCTCCTTTCTTTTACCAGTTCCATCTATGTGAAGATAAGTCAAAGGTCCTGCTCGACCATGTCTGCCTTCACTTGGAAGCGTGAATGAGATGTTTCCTCTGATTTGACCTTCTTCCTTGTAGACTGGACACTGGTTCAAGTCCACTTGGTGGGGTCTCAATGGCCTCCTTGATTAAGAGGACAGGTGACTCACCACGGTTATGGGACATTTTGAGAGATGCTCATAGTCCCCTGGAACTTAGTCGACCTAGGAGGGCTAGGAGCAAAAACTGTCCTTTATGTCCCTCTGACCAAATTAGTGTAGGCCTCAAAGTATATCTGTTAAACACCCAAGAAGCTTAGTTCCACCAGTCTGGTATTTTTAATAACAAGCAACAATGCTAGACAAGCGATACCTTCTTTTGAGTTGTTGGCCAGGGTGGCTAAAGGGATTCCCAGATAGTAACCTAGCATAGAACTGGGAAATTGAACAGCAGCCCCCAATCTTATCCAAAGGAATATTGACACCTGCTTACCACTAGATGAGGAACAGTTGACCCTCCTAAAACAAAGACCACTAGATAGGCTGACTAGATTCATCAGAAGGGCAAGTAGTGGGGAATGGCTGGGGGTGCCGACAACACAGCAGACAGTAGCAGGGATATCAGAGTATAAGGGCTCTAGTGGGGGGAGGGAAGCTATGGGAGGGTTCTACCTGGGAAGTGTGTGTAAAAATAAAAATAATAATTCTTCAAAGCATAAAAATTTGCTCTTTAATAATTAGTAGATGTGAAAAACATTGCCATTGAACTCTACCTGATGACTTTATATCCATGCTCAGATGCCAAGGAGCTCAGAAAGTAATCAACTGTGACTAGTAATAATCAGATATATAGAGATTAGAAACACATGTGCATATTAGTGTCAACTGTATTAAAAATGAAGTTTTATGTATGAAACTGTATTTTAATCATGAAATGGAGATCTTTTTTTAAAGTTTAAAACCTCATTTAATTTTATGTCTTATAGGGTTTATACTGAGTACAATATTGTATAACTTTATTAATTCAACTGTAAACCTAAAAATTTACAGCAAATTTTGAAAGAGATGCATCTTAGCTCTGGAAATTGTTATTGAATATGTCAATGCTGTTGTAATGAAATGCCTCTTCTAATTATATGGTTATTAAATTTAAAAAAAAAGAAAAGAAAAACAAGGCTGTTTACAACGTAAGTTAAGACCTTGTGCTGAAGACAGCTCATGCTGTGGCTGCAGGACATAGAGAAATCAATCTGAAACCAACCAGGCATCTTCCTCC
Source organism: Nannospalax galili (assembly GCF_000622305.1). Lineage (NCBI taxonomy): Eukaryota > Metazoa > Chordata > Mammalia > Rodentia > Spalacidae > Nannospalax > Nannospalax galili. The sequence goes on along the minus strand of NW_008335297.1, from coordinate 1,644,563 downwards.
CTGCTGACTAGCTTTCATAGTGCCAGAAGGTTCTATGCAGGCTTCTGGCAGAGGGGAGAAAAGGTACCAGTGGTCTTACCCATTGGTAGACCTTGCATGCTACGGTACTGACCTGCCAGGCAAGGTGTGCCCACTGGTGCAATAGTGGTGTGACTGTTATTGGATAACTGCTTTCTAATTAGATTTGAGGCCTATTTCATAAGAGGAAATTTTATAACTGGTACTGAAATCCTAGTCAAAAGCTTATGCCTGGGAGGCTATAGGCCCTAGGACAGAACTGCTATTGCTATTTTACTAAATGTTAATAAAAATAACAGTATAAGCCAGATCCGGCAGTGCATACCTTTAATCCCACTACTTGAGAGGCAGAGGCAGGTGGATCTCTGTGAGATCGAGGCCAGCCTGATCTTAGTGAGTTCCAGGCCAACTGGGGCTATAGGGAAACCGTCTCAAAAAGTCAAAAAATAGAAGTAATGGTTGAGCATTAGATTGCCAGCCCCTGAGTAGCATGAGTAAATCTTCATCCTTTACCCTGTTAAAGCTTTCCTGATTGTTAAGCCAGTTTTTGTAGCCAAAATAAGCAGAGAGGTGGAATAGTAATCACAAGGTGGAGGTGAGCAGTGTCTCAGTCTCGTCTCTGGTATGTGTTGTTTCCATTGGAATATGGGTCTGTGAACTCTGCAGGCACTGGTGTTAATCAGGTTTACTGTGGCAGTCATGGCATGTACAGTTTTATGTTGATTAAATAATCCTTTAGCAATTTTTATAACACTTTAAAAACACTTTATAACACTTGCTTAACAAGTCTTTTTAAAATTTTTACTGATTATTCGGGAGGGAGGGAGGGAGCGAGCGAGCTTATGCATGTGCCACAGTGTGCACATGGAAGTCAGGATGGCTTTCCAGAGTTGGTCGTCTCCGTCCAGCGTGGATTGGGATCCGACTCAGTCTTCATGCGCTTTACTCCCTGAGCCATCTTGCCGGCCATGACAACCCTTTAATAAGTAGTTCACAATTAGCCAAGGCAGACTTGCTAGGCAGCTACTGTCTCCGCTAGCAGTGCCTAAAGGAATGAGGCCTTCCTGAGCATTTCCCTCTGGTATCTTATGGTGGCTAATAGTATAATTTTGTTTTTGTTTTCTAAACTTCTAAAGTTCTGAGTTTTGGAATCTCTTTTCTATGGTAATAAATTTCTTTATATAGAGCCTTCTAGTTTCTTTAATCATGTGCTTTAAAAACCCCAATTCTAAGTTACTCATGGAAAGTGAGGGCGTTTCTAGTATTAAACTAGAGTCTTAATTAAAATTAAGGCTCTGTGCTGCTTATGTCTCCTGTCAGTTGCATTTGTGAAACCTTGTGTGCCAAAAGCTGATTTCAAGGCTTTCTCGATAGTTTGGATTCTGTGCCTCTGTTAATAACTTCTTCCTATTTTAGGCATAAAGCCTAGAGTTTAGACTGGCATACTCTGGGCATTGGGTAGAAAGTTGGACAGAGGAGGGAATTTGAGTCTTCGTGTGCAGGCTGTGTGGTTGTTGACTGTCCAGATGCTTTGTGATGAGGAAGGGGGACTAATGTGTTGGGGAGCCCCTGACTACTGATGTGCAGTAGGGATAGCGGGTCCCCAGAGTCTGTGACTCATTTGGTCCTCCTGACTTCAGGCTTAAGGATAGGATTTTGGAAAGGGAGGGAAAAGCAGCAAGTTGTCATGAGCTCAGTGAAATTCCCCATAGGGACATCCCGCAGCTCTGCATATTCCACCCTTTGAGAAAGTTCCTCTCTTCCCAGCCCTGGAAGCTGTGCCTTGTGTGTGGCATGATGAAAACTGGTCTGGAGCTAAGCAGGGGAGGCTGTCACTTTGGAGCTAGCTACTGACTAGACATCCGACATGAGCTGTGGCACATACCTTCATTTCCCTTTTACCATAGTGACACAACTGGAACTTCACACAAGCTTTGCCTCCTGTGTGTTCAGAAGGACACCTGGGGGAAGGTAAGGGGGAAATGTTTGTGTGTGTTAAACCCCGTAAGTTTTTTTCTTGACTGTATTTCAGTGGATTCTAATGTGACAAAGTTTTTCAGGTTGGGCTAGAATTCTAGCAGCCGTCAATCAACTACAAATTGCTGTCAGGGAGAAGGATGTCCTCCCACATCTTTTCTGGAGTGCTTGAAGCCATCCCACTGCCTTCTTCTTTTACCTTAAGAACTGATTACAGACATGGGAATTACGATCAGGTTGCATCAATCTTTATGGAAAGGTTACCAATTACTGCTCTGAACAATATGCGTTCCCTCTCAGTGAATGTTTCTCTCGAGTGTCTCAGTCTCAGTTCAGGGCTTTTAAATACCACTTAGGTGAATGAAGGCTTTGTGTCACACCCTGATTTAATACATCTGAAAGAGACTTTATTGATGGCTTCTTGCCTTCAAGAATGGCAAGGGTGGGATGAAGGAGGGTGATTATTTTGTATGAAGTCTCCACAGGCCTTATTTTTTTTTTTTTTTTTTTTTTTTTTTTTTTTTTTTTTTTGTGGTTGTCCCATGAAGAATCCTGGAAGAAGCCTGTCTGGCGGCTGTTACTGGGACTATGAAAATAAACCCCAAATGGGGTATTTGCCATGGGGTTGGGGGAGTTTTATGATGTGGTGTTGTTGTGCACTGTGCCCTGTTTACATGACTTCATTTTATTCACATAGCATCTAATAGAAGGGTACAATGAGATTGTGAAATTTGTCCTTGGGCATGTTGTTAGTGGGGGTTTTTTTGTTGTTTTTTTTTTTTTTTTTTTAAAGCATGACTTGAGTCCCATCCCATCTCTGGCTCCCTGGTCTGTGCTGTCTGTGTTTGGGGACAGAGAAGATGTAGGTGGGATATTAGAAAGTTGTTAGACTGTTTCCACTGTCATAAAGAATTGCATTGTTGAACAGAATGACAGCCAAACTACTATCGTATCCTCCCCATGCCATGGTTAGCACCACCCTTTTCGTTTCTAGCCATCTTCACCCTCACCTAAGGACATCTCCCAGCCTGTCGGGGTGTCTGGCTCACTGTGTTCGATACAATATAAGCTTGTTTAATTTAGCAGTGCTCCGAGATGAAAGGTTCCTGACTGCCAAGTATAGACGTTCTGTGAGATGTTAATTTGGTTAGAGAGAATGCTTGTTTTCCCTTGCTCTGTGCTAATAAAGAAGCTGGCAGATTTTCTTATGAGGCAAAGAGGACTTGGACCTGTTGAAATCTGTGTGATTGTAGAGGAGTGAGCAGTCCTGAGGAACACTTTTCCTTGCTCAGTCTTGAGTTCGTTCCATTGCATACCTGCCAGCTGTTTGCCAACTGCATGCTCTTTTGTTCTTCACTCTATTTACTCTGATGGTTGGTCACTATAAGGATTTGTTGGTGGGAGAAAACCTTTCCTCATTTGAACAGATTGTGTGTTGCATGCAGGCAGACTCTCTAGGCCCCGGAGCAGAGGCTCTACTTTATGCTTTCACACCATCATTTCTTAAAATACTCATTTTATTTGTATTTAGTTTATACCCTGTAAGGTTCACACAGTAAAAGTGGTTTTTAATATATTCACAGAGTTCTTCATCAGTTACTACTGTCTAAATCAGGAGCACCATGAGCACCAAACCCCTCCAAAGCCATTCCCCATTTGCCCCCGTGTTTCTGGCAGCACTAATCTTTGTCCTCATGGACTTACCTACTCTGGACATGTCATATGAATGCAGTCACTTAGTATGTGGCTCTTTGTGGCTGGCTTCTTCCACTTGGCATGTTATTGAGGTTCCATCATGTTGTAGCAGATACCAGAACCTCATTCCTTTTATAGTGTAAAATAGTGTTGTATTGTATGGCTGTATTACTTTATGTTTATCCGTTTGTCTGTTGATGGGAAGTTGGGTGGTATCCACTTCTCGGCCATTGCAAATCATGCCTCTGTGAACTTCTGGATTGTTTTTTTTTAGTGTTTTTTTGTTTTGTTTTGTTTTGTTTTGTTTTCGGGGGCAGGCGGGGGAGTGGAGTCATGAATAGCCCAGGTTGGCCTTGAATTTGCTATGTAGTACATGCCCCTGGATTCTCCTGCCTCTACTTCCCAAGTGCTGGGATTATAGTTGTGCACCACCATGCCCAGCATAAATTTTTTGTTTTGTTCTTTGTGGTGCTTGGAATTGAACCAAGAACTTTGTGCATACTGGTCAAGCACTCTGCTCCTGAGCTGTGTGTCCAGCCATGTCTGTGAATGTCTGTGTTCAAGTTTATGAGTAGGCATTTTTCTTTATTTGAAGTGTATGCCTGGGATGAGTATATATGTAAGTTCATGTGGTAAATTTATGTTTTAACTTTTTGAGGAACTGCCAAACTGTTTTCCAAGTAACAATACGTCTTTATATTCCCACCAGCACTGTTTAGGGATACCATCTCTACATATCCTTGCCAACACTTTCTTTGTTTTTTTTTCACCCAATAGTAACAACCCTAATGTGTGTGGGTTTTATGTGCATCTCCATGACAATGAAGGATATTGAAAATCTCTCTGTGACTGTTAGCCACTGTGTATCTGTTTAGACAAACACCTCTTCAAGTTTTTTGCCCATTTTAAAAATTGGGCTTTCTATTGAGTTGCAGTACTTTATTTATTCTGGGCACACATACATCCTTAGCACATGATGAATTAGCAAAGCTTTCTTGCATTCTATGGATTGTCTTTTCACTTGTCCTGATGTTATTTTTTGAAGCAAATAGGTCTTTTTATATAAAGATAGCCTTGAACAGGGTAGCCTTGAATTCACCATCCTCCTGTCCCAGCCTCTCCAGTAGATTGTAGACATGTGTTGGCTTGTGCAGTTTTCTTTCTGAAAATTTCTATAAGATAAAAAAATTGTAATGATGTTACTCAGAATGTTTTCTTTCCAGATGATGATTGAGCAGCTAAAAAAAAAAAAAAAAATGGTGCCAGGTATGGGGTCTCTCCCTTCCCTCATGGGTCGTTGGCCACCGGTCCACGAGGACAAAGGGAGCAGAAGGGATGAACGGGGTCAGGACAGGCAGTGAGCACTGACAGAAGAAAGCCCTTCCAGAGAGGCAGGTTCAGTGATACAAACAGCTCCAGACTCAGTGAAACAGCTCCGTTTATTCAGTGGGGGTTAAGGAAAATATAGTGTGGAGGCAGTAGCCCATGCTTCAGCTGATAGGTGCTCATAGTATGCTTTATTTACAAGTGGCAGTAGGCTCCTATCATCGGACTATTGGGCAATGCCTAATTAACATATAGAAAAAACCTGGGGGTAGTTTTTACTCCAGGTAACTATGCCAAAGATCATGTTTTAAATGAGGCCAAGCATCCTTGCTTGGCCGCACTGTCCAGGTAAGTCAGGCAGGAAGCCCCTGCTGAGAAAGGAGCCAACCTTAACAGCAGGGTTCCCCAACAGTCAGGTACCATAACAGTGAAAAAAAAAATTCATATCTTATTTAACATCTCCAATTCAAAAAAATGCATCCAAAATTAAGTGGTTGGTGGGTTAGAGCTGTTAGTCTTCTGTATTTTCAGATCTTTTCAGCTATGTCAGTGTTAGAAGACCATGTTTCTTATCCTGCCACTTAATGCACTTCAGTATTTTAAATCAGAAAGATGTCTTTCATTGTTCTTGGGTGAAATGGTGCTTATCAGTCTGTAAATATTTGTAGGAATCTGATAGACTGAGCTCCTGACTAGGCTTGGGAACCCAAGTGTCAGTGAGATGTAATCACATCCTTAAGGAACAGAAACTCGTGTGCTAGGCCAGGCTGGAAGCTTCTACAGGGGAAGTAGAGGTGTACAGAGCAGGCAAGAAGGCCTTGGAAACTTGGTGCTGGTGCTCTGGTTACAAAACTGGTTGGGGTTGAGAACTTCTCCTTATTGCCTGAGAGTCTCTCTTTGGTCCCTTGCCACTGGGTGTGTCATGTATAGGGGCACCTGATATCTATGGCAGCTATGTTTAGGATTTTCATTGTGGGAGCCGGAGAGATGGCTCAGTGGTTAAGAACACTGGCTGCTCTTGCACCTGATATCTATGGCAGCTGATATCTATGGCACCTGATATCTATGGCAGCTATGTTTAGGATTTTAATTGTGGGAGCTGGAGACATGGCTCAGTGGTTAAGAACACTGGCTGCTCTTGCAGAGGACCCAGGTTTAAGTTCCAGAACCCACATGGCAGCTAACAACTGCCCATAACTACAGTTCCAGAGGATCAGATGCCCTCTGACCTCTGCGGGCATTGCATGACATGGGTGCATGTACACACATGCAGGCAATACACTCATACACATAAAAACATAAATATTTTTTTAAAAAAGATTCTCATTGTAGTCACAGCAAAAAGGTGTAATGACTTTAATGCCTAGAAGTGAGCCCAAAGAAAACCACTTTGCTTCAGTTTCTTCAGGTTTGCAGGAAAGAAAGGATCCTCCTTATTAACAAGTTTGGCATGTTTGATGGGTATATCTGTGCCTAAGCCCAGGCAGTTCAGAGCATAAAATACATGACAAAGAATGCCATTTGTTTTACTGGAGAGGAAGAGTGATTGTGGGGAGTTGGGTGTGTCCTAATGTCAAATTTGTATTTTGTTCTTTAATGGGAGGAGGCACTGAAGAGCCTACAGAAAAGGTGGGTGATGTAGCCACTGTAGTTCCTGTACTCCAGGGCCTGGGTCTAAGGTAAACCACTGGGCTTTTACACTGCTGCAGCTGAGCTGGTAAGGACCTGAACTAGGGTGCTGGGGTGCAGTGAGAAGAAGGAGCCTGGGAAAGCCTGGGAGGAGCTGGCCATGACGCCTGGCTGCAAGTTAACAAGAAACTTGTTCACTGTCATAAGTAAGGGACGATCCCAGGAGAAGGTTGCAAAAGGAATGCAGTGCTGAAACAAGCAGGATGTCTGCAGGCCCCACATGGATTAGCAGTGCTGAGCTCAGGGCAGGGCCGTCTTCACACTGCACCTAGAGAAGGAATGAGCTGCTCCTCCCAGCTGGCCTTTTTGAAGTCCCAGAAGCACCCTAGCCTTGTTTTGTGCCCCTCTTTGCTGGGAGCTCTTTCAGCAGAAGGCAGAAAATGCCTACCAGACCATCTGTGCGCATCCACTCTGGGAATTTGAGCTGGCCTGGGCAATTGCTAAGATCTCAAGATGAAGGGAAAGGTCAAGGATGCCTTACAAGTTTGTGGCTTTGGTAGCCCTTGATGACACCATTTCTGTCCAGGAATGAGGTTCAGGGGCAGGCAGACCAGAGGTAGGAAGTCAACTGAGCAGTTTTACACCAAATTAGTCTGGGGTGTAACTATGCTTCACATTGTTATAATTATTTTATTGACTTGCCCTTTTTCTTTCACTGCTAGAGGCCCCTCAAGGCCAAAGACTATTTTCTTTGCAGTGACTCTCCAGAGCCTAGTAGTATACTGTGCTTGTCACATGGTAGTATTCAGTGGTGTCTAGGAGTAAATGCATTGGGTGGGGCGGCGGGGGAATGATCATGCATGGCAGGCAGTTGGATGCATCCTCTCTTCTCAAGTGAGAATAGCAAGCACAGACCTAATGGTGTAGAGCCAGGTAACCGATAAGCCTTGGGTGTTACTGGCTAAGGGACATTTATAGTTCAGATACTGTGTGGATCTGTGATTTCCATATCTAATGAAATTGTGCCTGCTTCTTTCTTTCTTTTTTCTTCTCTTGTTCCTTTTTGCTCTGCCTAGTATTTAATGCTAGTAATTACCTGTTGGCAGCCCTGCCAATGAATTAAAATTTATAAGATTACTTATTACTTGTGATAGGTAGAAAAATAAGGATGATAAAGACTGAGGACCTATTTCCATTTAAGAATAACTGAGTCATAAAATTGAATGAGATTTTAACCTTCAAAACAGATCTCCATTTCATTTTAAAATATACTGTTTCATACAGAAAAACTCATTTTTAATGCAACTGGCACTTAGATATTTGTCCATGTGTCTCTAATCTCCACATATCTGATTATTGCTAGTCACATTCGGTTACTTTCTGAGATCCTCGGCATCTGAGCATAGATACAAAGTCATCAGGTAGATTTCGATGGTAACTTTTTCACGTCTACTAATTAACATCAACCAAATTTTTATGCTTCTTCCTCAAATTTATACTGAGTACAATATTGTATAACTGTATTAATTCAACTGTAAACCTAAAAATTTACAGTTTTGAAAGAGATGCATCTTAACTCTAGAACTTGTTATTGAATATGTCAGTGCTGTTGCAATGAAATACTTCTTCTAAGTATGTCGTTATTAAATAAATAATTTTAAAAACTGATTTAACAAAACAACTTGTAAGTATGAAGTTAGAGAATGAAACATATATTTTTAAAAGGCTAAAAAAGAATAACTGAGTCAGAGGATGGAGCCCTGGCTAGGATTTCAGATCTCTCCTCATAAACACTCAGGAGATGTTTATAAAACACTAGGAACAATACAGATTGTGCTACAAGAGTGTACTTTGATCAACTGTGGAGATATAGAGCAGGGAGCTTAATAAATCAAGTCCTCTTTGTGAATGGAAAGGACTAGAAGTTCACCTTAAAAGTAAGAATTGAGTTCATGTCAGGATTTTAGACTTAGGGAGTTCATTTCCAAATAACAGATGTTAGCTTAGTTTCATCTTTTATGTAAAAATAAAATGAATTGCAGGTTTCAAATCTTGGCATCTTGAAATCAGACTCCTGCTTTCTATCTCCTAATAACTATTGGAACACTATTCTAGAAATGGAATTTGACTTTGGTTTGTCACCCTTTAATTTTGAGGTGACTATGTTTGCAACTCCATCTTCTCTTCATGGTCAGGAAAACCAAACCATTGGTAACTTGGATGTGCCATTTTTATGTGCATGAATGTTTTGCCTCCATGTATGTAAGTGCACCTATGTCATACAAAGCCCAGGGGAGCCAGAAAAAGGCATCATGTCCCCTGGAACTGAAGTTACAGACCCTTGTTAACCACCATGTGGGTGCTGGGAACTGAACCCAGGTCCTTTACAAGAGCAACTAGTGCTCTTAACCATTGAGCCATATCTCCAGCCTATTTTTTATTACTTAAATTTTAGAAAATCATATTTGAGTTTATATAAATTAGTAATATTTTCTCATTTGGAAGAAGTGGTTTTAAATATTAAGGTAAAAATAAAATTTTATTGCTTTTATAGGCTGAACACTCTTGTCCTACCATCCTACCATATAACTTGATATTAGAGTGAACTGCATGTTCGGCCATCCCTCAGTATATATGACAGTTGATTCCAGAACTCCTTGTGGGTATCAGAACCCAAGGATGCTCAAGTCCTATGTGTAAAATGATATAATGTTTGCATCTAACCTGGGCACATTCTTCTGTTTACTTTAAAGTTTTATTTTTAGGGGCGTGTGTGTGTGTGTGTGTGTGGTATTTGCATGTGAGAATGTTCATGGAGGCCTAAGGCGTTGGATCCCGTGGAGCTGGAATTATACATGATAGTGAGCTGTTCATTGTGGTTGCTGGGAACTGAACTTGGGTTCTCTGGAAGAGTAATACATGCTCCTAACTGCTAAGCCATCTCTCTAGGCCCTTCTGTCTACTGTAAATCATCTTTAGGTTACTTACCATGCCTAATACAGTATAAATGCTGTGTAAATCATTGTATTGTATAGTTAAGAGAGTGGTAGCCAAAGAAAGTAAGGCCATGTGCAGGACAAAAACAGTAGCTTTTTAAGATATTTTCTCTATGCAGTTGGTTGAATCCATGGCTGCAGAACCCATGGACAGGGAAGGACAATTATATTTTTAGTGTTGTTGCCTATTACCTAGGCTCAATAGAGATGCAAGCTAATTTTATTTAATTTTTTACAATAGAACTTTGATTAAATTTGGCTGCAAATGCAGGCTCTTAGCAAGTTGTTATTTAATAGAGCATTTCTCCATAAGAAGTCAAGCTATAGCCTCTCAGCCTTCTAAATTACTATTAAGATATATCACTGTAATTATTTAAAGATAACACAGATCATTTTAATTTGAATTGTAGACAAATGTTTGTTCTGTCAGGGTTAATGTCAGATGAAGGCCTTGTGTATTCTACATTTTCACCTAAAAACAGGGCAGGCTTGGTGTCCTCCTATAATCCTAGCAATCAGGAGGCAGAAACACAGTTCCCTTGGGTAGGCTGGCTAGGTAGACTGGCTGGTCAGAGGACTCTGGGTTCAATCCTGCTTCAATAAATAAAGCGGAGAGCAACTGAGGAAAACACAGGATGTCAACTTTCGGCCTTCACAGACATGCTTACATATACATGCAGACATGTGTACACACATGCAAGCATACCACAAACACAAACCCAGGTAATGCATTATGGAACAGTGGTGGAATGACCGATAAGTCACCCAGTGATGTATGTGATTGTAACTTTACATGAAGTATATACTTGTAAAATCAATACTTAACAAAATTTAAAATCAGAATTGTCATAAGCCATTTTAAACATGATCAGAGTAGTAATTGTACTGCTAATAAGGCCACTTCGTAGATCTCAAATAAGTCTCTCTCTCTGTAGGTATGTACATATGTATGAATGGGGGGGGTGTAGAGGTCAGAGGTCAACATCAGATGTCTTCCTCTATTATTGCTCTCCATCTTTTTTTTGAGGCAGGGTTTCCCTGTGGCCCCAGCTGACTTGGAACTTACTATGTCCAGGCTGGGCTCCATCTCCTAGAAATCTACCTGCCTCCGCTTCCCAGTTGCATATGATGCATTAAATCCATCACACCTAGCTAGAATCCGAACCTGTGGTCTAGACTGCTGTGGTTACTGAACACCTGTAGGATTAGCTGCTTAAAGTAGGTATAGATTAGAGCATGATTCATGTAGAACGTGGGGCAAGGAAGTGTTCTATCCATCAAAATTCACCAAGACTACTGTTCATAAGGTTGTTCCTTTGAGAACACAGAATACAATTCGAAGGCAACCTGAGAAAGTTGAAGTAACCATTGCTAAGGGAATCTGAAGCTTTTGCCATCAGCAGATATCTACAAAAGTGATTTGGGGTCCATTGCATAAGTTCTCTGGGTTCTTTTAGAGAAAAACCCTAAATCAGAAGTATCATTGTAGGAAACAGAAGAGTAAATAGTTTTCAAATGAATGCCCGTGACAAGCTGGAAGATACCTTATGTTGTGAGGAGAGACGTACATCTTTGGGGTTTTATTTGATGAGTAAATACAGTACACATATCTTCTGTAAAGTGTAATTTCCATACCTGGTCTCCAGCATAGAATTCTCTAAAATGAGGAATAAAGAATGTGCTGTAAGCTAGGTGTGATGGGTCATATCTGTAACCCCAGCACTCAGGAGGCTGAGGCAGGAGGATTGCCACAAGTTAGTGGTCAGTTTGGGCTACATAGTGAGTACCACCTCAGCCAGGGCTACATAACAAAACCCTGTCTCAAACCAGAAAATGCACATGCACACGTGCACACTGAAAGTAGAACTAAAAGCTATGGTACAAATGTCGTCTTTGATGTGACCTTTACAGGATTTACTTGAAACTTCCTGGTTGTTATTACTGGTTTTCAAATCTTTTGGGGTCTAGTCTTTGTTAGCTTTCCACACCCTTTCCTATCCCCAAGCCAGAGGGATCGCTTGGAACCGAACAGCTCCATTCTCGCTGTGTATGTGCTTTTTAATCTTTGTCCTGACTTCACAGAGGCTTCAGGAGCTACTTCTCCGGAAGGCATGGCTGTCAGGGCCGGCTCCTCCATCATCTTGCCACTGGCATTTACTACTTTAACTTGAATTAGAAGAGCAGCTCTTCTTTCACTGTGTAGTTTATAGACAATAACCTTACAGATTATTCCAAGAGAAGACACAGAACATCTTTGTAATTTGATCATGGCCATCTGCATGAAATCCAACACTTAGAGCAATGCCAGACACAGAGGACATGCTGCAAATGTTGAGTTAATGAATTGCTTTAGGGCAACTTGCAGTAGTAATACTTTCAATATTGAGTGATGGAGCATTCAGTGTTCATTCACAGTTGAGCTAAACATTCAGGCTTTATTTGAAGCCAGTCAACAGACCACTGCGTAATCCAGGGAGACCAGTTTGTTCACTTTTCCATCCCATAGCAATTTACTTTTACAGTTGTGTTTATATAGAGTAAAGGTCAAAGGGAAAGGTGTATTTGAGGCAGTTATATCAGTTGCTTTGCTTCAATACAACAGTTTCAGTATGCTGTTGAAAAGGGGGAGTTTAAAGTGGATATTGCAGCTCTTTTTCTTTTTTAAAATGGTACTGGTGTTTGAACTCATACATCTTAGGCAAGCACTCTACCACTAAGCTATATCCTCAGCCTATAATCTTTAAAAACATTTTTTTGCAATTATTTTTTTTTAAAGCAGTGATAGGGATCGAACTCATGACTTTACAATGTGCTGGGCAAGCAGGCAACTCTTAAAAAACCACTGTATTGATGTATAATTGATATCTTGTAAACGGACATTCAGTACAGTTTAATCAGTTCTAACACGTGTGCACCCATGAAACCATCAACACAGTAAGGAGAATGAACATGCCCATTTCCTCTTGAATCTTTCTTTACTATGTAATCTACCTTCCTGGTCCTCTGCCTGTCTCCAGACAACTACTGATCTCATTTCTGTGATTGTAGATGAGTTCACTGGAAATTTATACAAGTGGAATCCTGTCCTGCTACTCCTGTTTGTTCCTAACATTCAGCTTAATTATTTTGAGAGGTATTCATATTAGGGCATCCGTAGTTTTCTTTTAGTTTTAGGAGCATAACATTGTATGGATAAACCAGATTTGTGTGTCTATTTACTACTGATGACCATTTGGATGTCTTTGTATTTGCCTCTTAAAATAATGTATACTGGTCTCTGATGAAGGCATACATACTCTCTCTTCTCTTAGGTAAACACCTGGGCATGAGGTGGATGGGTACCAGAGTTAGTGTGTTTCACTTTTTAAGAAAGTGCCAAACTATTTCCCAAGTTGTTTCCTTTTACATTCTGACCTCCAGTGCATGAAAATGGCAGTTGCTCCACATCTCTTGTCAACACTTGCTATGCAGTCTTTTTCAGTTTTATCCTTTCTGATGGGTGCACAGTAGTATCTCATTGTGATTTTAATTCGCATTTCCCAGTGGTTAAAGGTTGAGCATATTTTCCTGTGCTTGTTTGCCATTCTTTGATAAAATATTAAACATTTTATGTTTATTTTCTTTATTTTCTGTTTATTTACTGTTTTCTGTTGGGCTGTTTTCTTACTACTGAGTTTTGAGAGTTGTGGATACAGATTCTTTATTAGATTTGTGGTTTGTAATATTTTGTCCCAGTCTGTGATGTGTCTTATATTCTCCTAACAGTGTCTTTAAAAGGACAAATGTGAGCTGGGCGTGGTGGTGCCCGCCTTTATTCCTAGCACTTGGGAGGCAGAGGCAGGTGGTTCTCTGTGAGATCAAAAAGAAGAACAAATGCGGGCTAGAGAGATGACTCAGTGGTTAAGAGCACTGGCTGCTCTTCCAAAGGACCTGGGTTCAAGTCCTAGCACCAACATGGCAGCTAGCAACAGCCTGTAGTTCCAGCTCCAGGGGATCTAATGCCCTCTTCTGGTCATATGTATATACAGCCAAAACATACACACACATTAAAATAATTAAAACCAAATGTGGAGCTAGAGAAATGGCTCGGCAGTTAGAGCACTTACTGCTCTTGCAGAGGACCTGTTCAGTTCCCAGCACCCATATCTCATGTCTTACAATTTGCCTGTAACTACAGCTCCATGAAATCTGACACCCTCTTCTGGCCTCCACAGGTACCTGCACACATAGAACTCATTCAGGCACACACATATAAACATAATTTAAAAAAAAAAAAAAACTTAAAAAAATGCTCTGCTTTTGATGAAATTTGTCAATTTGTTCTTTTATATACCTTATACTATATGCAGTTGTTTGGTTGGTTGGTTGACCTGTGGTGGTAGGGATGAAACCAGGACCCCAAGTATATAAGCACATGCTCTACCACTAAACTACCTGCCAGCCCTTAGTTTATATTTGTTTGTAGAGTAAGATGTAGATCAAAGTTCACATTTTTTGGCATGTGGATATTTAGCTGTTCAAGCACTATGTATTAAAATGACCATTCTCTATCCCCTGAATTGGTTCTGCACATTGTCACAAATCAGTTGCCCCAAATGTGGGCATATTTTGGCCTCTATTTTTTGGTTTGGTTTTGGTTTTGGTGGTTTTGTTTTGTTTCTTTTCTGACAGAGTCTCCATGTAGCCCCATCTGGCCTAGAACTTGCTCTGTAGACATGTCTCTGCCCCCCAAGTGCTGGGATTTAAAGGCATATGCCATTACACCTGGCTGTTTTCTTGAAACAGGATTTTACTCTGTAGTCCAGGTTGGCCTGGAACTCAATATGTAGCCCGGACTGGCCTCATACTCCTGACAATCCTCTTGCCTCAGCCTTTGGAGTGCTTGGATTACAGGGATGAGCCACTACACCCAAATTGATATGTTGATCTTTTTATATCGGTACCACACTGCCTTCATTGCTGTGGCTTCATAATCTCAAAAGCTCTAGCTGTGCCCTTTTGCTTAGTTCTTTTGGCTCTCTGAGTCTTTTTATATCCTTTTGAGATTAGATCAACTTGTAGATTTATAAGAATACTCTGATAGGATCTTGACTAAACTATTGAATCTGTAGATCAATTTGAAGAGAACTTAACAGCATTGAGTAGTCTATGAACATATTTTTATTTTTATTTATTTAGATTTTCTTTAGTTTAATCTCAATAATCTTGTAAAGTACAGATTTTGTACAACTTTTTCAGTATTGGCCTAAATATTTCATATTTAGTGTTATTATAAATTAGTTTTTAGAGTTTCAGTGTATAATTGTTCATTGCTACCATAGAAATCCAATTCCATTTTGTGCATAGATCTTATATCCAGCAACTTTGAACTCACTTATCAGTGGCTTTTGGGATAGATTTCATTGGAGGTGTTCTTTTTCTGGCACTGGGAATCCACTCTAGGCCCTGTGCATTCTCAGTCTTTTCAGTGGCTTTGATATATATTTGGTAAGGCCCCATCCTCAGCCACGTAGCACATGTCTTCGAGAGATCAGCTGTATTTAGCTGCTTGCGGGAGTCCATGACCATGGGCCGGTGGACTGTGAATCTTCCCTCCTAGAAGGAGAGAGGATTTGACACTACAAGTAAATCTGTGTCTATTCAATTCAGGTTCTCTCTTGGTGTAGTATCTTTTAAAAAATTTTTTTTTATTTATTTTTATTTTATGTGTATGCGTGTATTGCCTGCATGTAGGTAATGTCTTTTTAAGAATTTGTCCTGTTTAGTCTTGAGTTGTTGAATTTATTGGCATCACGTTTTTTTATATTTCCTTCTTCCTGTCATTTGTGCCTTTTGATTTTTTTCTGAGCACCCCAATTAGGAGTTTATCATTCAGAGCCTCAAGAAGCTTCATTTCTAGCCTTCCTGCTCTTTCCTTCTCCTTCCTTCTCACCCTTTTATCTTCCTTTTCCCTGTCCTTGTCCCTGTCCTTTTTCCTCCCCTCCCCTTTCTGTGTCTCCTCCCTCTCTTCCCTTCCTCTTTCTTCCTGGATCTGGGGCTTGAATCCAAGGCCTTCTGCACGTGCCTCACCCAGAGAAACAGCTTTTAATTTTTTCTTCTGTTTTCTGCTTCATTGATTTTTCTGCCCCTACTTTCTTTTCTCTGCTTACTGTGTGTATATGTAATTTTAATAATTTTTTTTAGTTTCTTAAAATAATTTTATTATTTTTATTTTATGAGTATATTGCCTGCATGTTTGTAAGTGTACCCATGTAATTTTAATTATTTTTGTTTCACTAAATTTCTCTAATTTTAAGGTAAAGTATGATTTTTCAAAGTTCTTTTTTTAATTTATTTTTATTTTATGTGTATGAGTATTATGCCTGCATGTATGTATGTGCACCCATGTTGTGCTATGCCCACAGAAGACAGCATTGGATCCCCTATAACTGGAATTAACAGGTGATTGTTAGCTGCCATGTGGGTGCTGGGATTTGAACCCAGGTCTTCTATAAGAGCAGCCAGTGCTCTTAACTTCTGAGCCATCTCTCCACCCCCCTCTTTAAAGAAGTTCTTGATTTAAACTGTTGCTTCCCCTAAGATATATAAAAATGTTGAGACTCAAAGAGACCAAGTCAGACAGGCACATTACTGCCATCCCTGTAGCTGCAGGGTTGTAAGTCCTGTGGTAGAGGAATCCATAAAGTCCTTATACAATGAGGAGGGGTAAGGGGGCCTCTTTGGAGAAGCTGATTTCTGAGGTACCTGGCCTTGTTGGTCTGGGGATAAGCCTGTTACCAAACCCAAAGTATTAGTTCTTTGAATTTATTTTATAGTGGCCACAGGTCTCTCTTGGCTGTTGCATTATGAAAAATGAGTTAAGAGTCTGCTACGAGTAATTCTGCACACAGCTACTGTTTCCTGGGGTCAAATGGACAGATCTAGTTTGTGTTTCTCTTGAGATTGTTTGTGGTGGTCATGGTAACTGTGGCTGTAACAGTATTTGCTGGTGTGGTTGGCAAGATAATGAATAGGAGGAAATTTGGGGGTAGGAAGGGGATTGTTATAAAGACCTCCATCAGTATTACACAGAAAGCATCTCATTTAGCCTCATTTAGCAATAGGTATGACTCTAATAAGCGATTCCTTGTTCAGTACAAGTTCTGAATTTGAAATAAAAGGTGTTTTCATCATTGGGAAGACTTATTGCTGGTTATTTTATAGATACGGGGCGGGGAGAGAGAGAGAGTAAGAGAGAGTGAGAGAGAGAGAGAGAGAGAGAGAGAGAGAGAGAGAGTCTGAGTTCTGGTGACAGTTTGAATCTCAAAATGAAAAAAAATTTTCAAGTCATATTTATTTATTTATTAATGAGACAGGGTCTCATGTTGCCCAGGTTGTCCTCAAACTCTTGTGCAGCCAGAGCTGGCCTTGACCTCCTGCTCTTCCTGCCTCCACCTCCTGGGAGGGGATTACAGGTTTTGATGGAAAAGCACAACTCTCACCTTAAAGAGAATAAGAGATAGTTTATTCTGGAGCCAAATATGAGTGATCATGGCCCCGGAACATAGATTTAGGTGACCCTAAATTTCATGGGCCTGAGAACACAGATTTAGGTGATCCTAAATTCCATATTCCAATGTGGAAGCAGTTTTAGGAAGTTTTTATAGTAACAGAACAAAGAAAATCATAAATCAAGACACTTTCCAAATACATTGGTGGAAACATGAAGTAGGCAGATACAGCAAAAGAGAAATCTCAGCTGTAGGCCTCAGATGGTCTCTGATGGCCCTCAGCCTTTTGGTTGGTAGGAGCTAGGGTTTTGCTAAGTTAATACATTCCAAAAGTTTTTTTCATCTATTAGTCACAGGATGTTAGGTCAGAAACAGAGGTGGACAAAGAGTGGCTATTTAGAAGCTAAAGATAGTCCAAGACAAATTGTAATTAGGCTCTGGATGTGTAACATTCCAAACTCTCCACAGTCATTGAAGTTCTGTATAGCTGATCAGCCTTGCAGAAGGTTCAGTTTGAAGATTCAAGTTTTTTTTTTTCG
Source organism: Nannospalax galili (assembly GCF_000622305.1). Classification (NCBI taxonomy): domain Eukaryota; kingdom Metazoa; phylum Chordata; class Mammalia; order Rodentia; family Spalacidae; genus Nannospalax; species Nannospalax galili. The sequence goes on along the minus strand of NW_008335297.1, from coordinate 1,626,893 downwards.
TTTTGTTTTGTTTTGTTTTGTTTTGTTTTTCTGCATTTCATGGAATAGATCTTAATCAAATTTAAACCCCTCCCCCATTCGTGCCCTCCTATAGCTGCCCCCCCCCCCAGCTGTCTTTTGGTGCATGTTCATCCACTGGCACCTAGTTAGCTGTTCTAGAGTCTCTCCCTTAAAGCTCTACTTTCCCTCACCCAGCAGTAATCAGTTGCCAGTATTTCCTAGGCTAAGGTTGGGGCCTGCTGCTCATTTCCCCAGTTCTATGCTCAGTTTTTTTTGTTTTGTTTTTAGAAATTTAAACTATAAAAATAATAATTTATTGAGAATTTCATACAGACATATAAGGTGTTTTGATCAAATCCATGTCCACTCCCTCCTCTCCAACTCCTCTCATATCTCCCTCTCTATGCTCAGTTTTTGTCTGATGAGTTGGCATGGGTCTTGTGCATTCTGTCACCATTGTTACAAGTTCATATGAGCAAGTTCCAAGTGGCCTGAAAGCCTTTTTCCTTATGTTCATGCATCAACCCTGGCTCTTACAATCTTTCCGCTCCCTCTTTCAAAATGGTCCCGAAGTCATGAGTAGGTGAGGTTTAATAAAAGGAGCCCTATCTAAGGATATACACTCAGTTTTTTTCTGGGAACTTTCATTCACAGAGGCTTGAGCCACATCCAGTTAATGTGGTGCTGCAGATCCAACCTAGTCCCTAGGGCATGCCAGGAAAGCACTCTACCACTGAGCCAGATCCCTGGCCCTCGTACTCTTTGTTTTCTAAAGGACTGAACAATAGTGAGCACTGGTGAGCACTTAGCTAGTGAGAGCAGCAGGACCAGGCCCCAGCCTCTGGCATGGCCTCGTTCCGGCGTGGCCTCAGCCCTTCTTTCTGTACAGGGAGATAGCAGTGACCTCCTGCTTTTGGTTGTGGTTATCACTCAGTGGATGTTCTGTTTGGGTGGAGAGTCATTTTTTCTGTCTCAAGAATTGGAAATAATTAAGGGTCATATGCAGATAAGATTTTTTTTAGAGTTTTTGTGTTTTCAAAAGTAAATCCAATTCACCTAACTGCATTTTCTTTTATACATTTTTTTTCCTAATTAAATAAATGGAACCAAATTTCCATGCATTTATAATTGCCTTTAAAACTGGGAGGTCTTCAGTGTTAAAGATTGGCTCTCATTTTGTTTGGTCTCAGATTTTCAAATGATGTGTCCAATAAACAAGATGTGCTAGAGTAAATATTGTTCTCTCACATTGTATCCCTTGAAGTCTGCTTAGTACTTGGAGTGTGCACACTCTTCCCAGCCATCACAGGCACTTTGCAATGTGACATTTCCTCTTTGTGGGGCCTTCTGTTGCTTTAGCTCTGAGGAGAATAGTGAGTTGAGAATGGTGAATGGTGCAGTGATTGGGAAGTACCAGCTCTTCCTAAAGGGTCCTCTCCTCCTAGAGTGTCCTCTCCTCCCACCACCTCTCCTTTTAGCCATCTTATTTCTCAGGACTAAGCTCTTCTGGGATCCATTTGTTGTCAGAGCCCCTCCCCTGTGCCCGCCTGCCCCCTTAATGTGTTGCACTCTCATCTTCCTTATGTACTACATTGTGGTTGTTTCCTGTCAGTCTTCCTAATCAATGGTAGGGTTGGAATAATTCTTACTTACTCAGCTCATACCCACCCAGCAAAACTAAAGCAAGGTGCTCGGGGAAATGGTGTTGGGTAGGAAGCCTTGAGTTCAATGAGTTGAATTCAGAGAGCTTGCTAATAGTTCCTCCATTCCTCTATATATTCTAGCCTCTTCCTTTTTTTTTTCTTTTTTTCTTCTTTTGACTTGTTTTCTTTTTGTTGCTGCCCTTGTTGAAGAAGCACTTGAGGTATGAGAATGAGCCTGTCTTCTCAGTGCTGTTGGCTTCATTGTGGCTTAGCCTGGTGCTGATTAGACCCAGAATTTTTGTGAAACTCTTAACAGACCATGGATTCCCATTCCACTGCCAGCCAAGGACCACTGAATCTTGCTTTTGTGTTATACACACTGGCCAAGTGACTGCAAGCATGGGGCACTTTCCATGTCCTCAAAAAGCCAGTCCATCAAAGTGGCAATAAATGACATGTTGACATTGAAATGGAAATGAAGAGAGTAGCATTTGTTAAGGTAAGAGCCCCCCCCCCCCCCCAGATCTTTGCTGTGGAGCAGCATGGAGCTTGTGGGCTCTGCTGCAGTCATAGGGCAAATGAGACTGCCTGGAGAAGGAGCTTTGTCTGGGTTCTGGCCACTGAGGCACAAATGCATGAATGAGTATTGGCTGATAGGGAGGTCAAAATATAATCTACTGTTGGGCATGGTGGTGTACACCTTTAATATTAGCACTGGGGAGGCAGAGGCAATGAATCTCTGTGAGTTCAAGAATAGCCTTGTCTACATAGTGAGTCCTAGGCCAGCTGGGGCTGCAGGGAGACCCTATCTCAAAAAGAACCCATATGTGTGTGCGTGTGCGTGTGCGTGTGCGTGTGCGTGTGTGTGTGTGTGTGTGTGTGTGTGTATTCTACCTAATTGACAAATGAAAATTTTACTTTACAAAATACTGTTGAACCAGAATGTAAAAGCTTACAGAAGACAAAGTACAGTTGAATGTTGACATGGTATCAAGTGGAAAGTGTGTTTAGGAAAGGCTGAACATGGTGGCGTTGTTCATCTGGGAAGGACCGAGGAAGGCCTGAGTTGTTAGCTGTCTGGGCTAAGCATATTTCCTTATTCTTTCCCATCTCACTGTTTATTGGTTCTGGGAGTGACTTCGGAGAGCAAGGCCAAGAGCAGTTCCTCATTGATTCCCCAAGCTCATGTCCACATCTTCACGGCAGTAGACGTGCTGATGGCTGCCCTCATCAGGGAAGCCGGCAACAGTAGAGATCTGTGAATCTCTCTATCCAGATGAACCCTACCTTTAAAGTGTTTAAGCCTTTGTCTCCCAAATTTGGGGGCTTTTACTTTGTAAACCCCAAATCGTCCAATTGTCTTAAAAGAATCAGAACCTGAAACCAAGCATTGATTTTGTTTGTATATGATTACTTTTAGTGGCTAAAATGTAAGGAAGACAGGTTTATAAAACATGAACTTTCAGAGCCATGCTATGAGTTTTAGCTGAGACCCCTTCCTGTAGGATTTAGCTAGCATGGCTCTTCCACTGGGGAATCTCTTCTTGACTGTGGCATGCTTTCATGGTTATGGTGGTTTTTCACCTCGACACATGTAGAATTGTAACGGAGCATGGCTAGGCTGCACTTGACTGAAGTGCATTTGCATTTCTACCTTACTATAAGAATCTTGAGGCTTCAAGATGCCATCAGTGCTCTTTTATTGGTCTGATAATTAGGGGTAGAGGGAGCAGATGGAAGGAAAGAAGCCATCTGTTTTTTTAAAAATGTGAACGGGGGGGGCTGGATAGATGGCTCAATGGTTAAGAACACTGGTTGTTCTTGCAGAAGACCCGGGTTCGAATCCCAGCACCTACATGGCAGCTAACAGCTGTCTGTAACTCCATTTCCAGGGGATCCGACAGCCTCTTCTGTCTTCTGTGGGCATTGCATGACACGGGTGCACTTACATACATGCAGGCAATACACACATACACATAAAATAAAAATAATAATTAAAAAATGTGAACTAGGGGCTACAGTGATGGCTCAGCAGTTAAGAGCACTGGCTGTTCTTGCAGAAGACCCAGGTTGAAATTCCAGCACTACATGGCAGCTAACAACCATCTGTAGCTCCAATTCCAGGGGATCTGTCCTCCAAGGGCACTGCACGACATGGGTGTATTTACACACATGCAGGTATAACACTCATACATAAAAAAATGTAAAAAAATATTTTTAAATGTGAACTGATGTCCAACAAGTAAAAATGTAATATTAGAGGAGTCAGTAAACATTCAGGGAGCAGCTTCAGGATGAAGTTTAGCCATTATGTGGCAGCACAGACTTCAATCCCAGCATACACGTGACTAAGACAGGAGGATTGTAAGTTTCAGGCCAGCCTAGGCTACATTGTGAGATGTCTCAAGAAATAAAATGCTGGGACTAGAAAGATGCCTCAGTGGTTGAAAGCACTGGCTGCTCTTTCAGAGGACCAGGGTTCAATACCCAGCACCCATATGGCAGCTAATAACTATCCTTAACTCCAGTTCCAGGAGACCCAATGCCCTTTTCTGACCTCCATGGACATTGCATGACATGGGTGCCCTTACAGACATGCAGGCAATATACTGATACACATTAAGGTTTTGTTTTGTTTTGTTTTAAGAAATCAAATGCTAAAAGAATGAAAAATTGAACCCATTTCCCCTTTCTTTTGTGTTAAGATTACTGAGCTGGTAAAGCCTTCCTTCTTTGTCTGATTTATGCCATGCTTTACATAGCTCCGAAAGCTCTCTTCTCAGATCCCTTCCTTTTGAAACTATTGGTGGTAGCTTTTCTAGAGGGTCACTTGTCAGAAAAGAGTGGTGTTTACCTTAAAAATAAAATGTTCCAATTTATATCTTTTGGTGGGTCAGGATGTGGGATACAGTAGGGGAGGTGACTGAATCCAGTGTTCCTGTAGAATCCACTTCAGATAAGTAGAGATGTGGTCCTTTTGTTAACCAAACTCGTTACATTCAAAGATGGAAATTTTATTGTTGTTAGTAAAGTTAGAGAGTTCTTACAGAGGTAGTTAGAGAAAGTTAAATGCTGTCATCCTGTCTCTTCACGATTAGGAACAAAAGCAAATGATTTTGAAGTATTTTAGTGGGTTGAACCTTAAGGTTAGGGCTTGCCTTCCCCACTATTACAAGCAGCACTTTAAGCCTGGTTGCTATAGAAACAAACTTAAATTATTGAAAGGTTATGATGTAGATTTTGATACTGATCTGTGAAAGCTACTGAACATGAAGATCTTGATGCTGCTCCAACAACTACTTCAGGGACAGGCACTGACTGTGCCCTTACTGTGCCATCAGTCCCGTGTTGAGGCCTGGGCACACAAGTGCAAAGAAGGTCCTTGGCTTCCAGGGACTCAGATTCTTCTGGGGGTTGCACACATGAACTGGGCGGGGTTGCAAGTCCTGTGGCAGTGTGTGCCTGGTGCAGGGGAGTGCTGGAAGAGCAAGTCAGGGTGGGGCAAAGCTGGTGTTCCCACCAAGGAAGCTGCCTGAGTATGGACTGAGAGGGGAAGAGAATTTAAATCACAGCACTTCTTACCATACAACTAGGAAGTATTGGTGGGATCTTAAGTTTCTGAATTGGTATACTGTTAATACAGACCCTGCATCAACCTACCAGTGGAACACTTGACCATGTAACTTTGAGTTATTTAACTTCCAAACCTCATAGGGCTGCTCTGCAGATTGAATAGGAGCCTGTAACATTTGGCGTTTACTGATTGCTACATTAATCGCATTTTAGCAACAGTCCTGGCATTGCTCATCCAGCTTTCTGGTAGGTTTTTAAAGACAGTACTGTGCCATGTTTGCCTTATTACAAACAGAGCTACAGATTGTTTATAGTTAGCTGTTGGATGCCTTCCTTGTGCTCAGCATTGGACTGGGACTCAGGATAGGAAGGAATATGTAGCTCCTATCCTTGTTCAACTTCCAGCCAAGTTGAGAATGTGAATGAACAGGAATGAGACAGCACTGGATGTCAGACTGTGATGTGGCCACACACACAAGTGTTCCGCATGCTGATGAAGTACCACAGCTGTTCGTGTGGCCTGCACTCTTTGAAAGGAGGCCTAGCCTTAAGTTGCCAGAGAGAGGACAGAGCACAGGAATGGAAGTTAGGTGAACAAAGGGAAAAGTTTTCTTCCTGTGTGGTGGGCCTTCCAGCTGCCAAGGGGAACAGTTATACCTGTGCTGTGTTCTGGAGCTGCAGCCTGCCATGTCTCCCATCACTTTGCAGAGGGCAACCACCTGTCTGAATGAAAGGGCTCAGTACATCCTTTACTGACAGTAGTTTTTATCAGAGCATGAGATGTAGAATAGGAGTTGAACACAGGTGGGACAAGGTAGGAATCTACTAGAAGACAGACTTCATGTTAGTCTTCAACCAACAGTTTAAGAACCATACCAAGGGGGCTAGAGAGATGCTTCAGTGGTTAAGAGCACTGGTTGTTCTTGTAGAAGACCCGGGTTCAAATCCCAGCACCCACATGGCAGCTAACAACTGTCTGTGACTCCAGTCCTGGGGATCCGACAGCCTCTTCTGACCTCCACAGGCATTGCACATCATGGTACACTTACCTACATGCAGGCAATACATGCATACACATAAAATTAAAAAAATAAAGAAAAAAGCATACCAAGTGACTGCCTCATACTGGCTACTGTGCTGAACTAGGAAGCACAGGGGAGAAGGTGTGACCTCCGTACCTAAGTGGCTCAGAATCTCTTGGGCAAAAGGAAAGGTGGAGATAAACAGATAAGTGCAGGACACAGGACACTGGGTAGGTTCTAGAGAGGGGAGTGCAGAAAGAGCAGGGTACTAGGTACAAGGTCACCAAGGAAAGAGCACTGCAAGGGTTGTTGGGAGTGCTAGAAGAACTGCTTATCTGTTCTAGCACAGCTCTCTTGTTTTCTTCAAGTGTCCAATCCCAGATGACAGGAAGCACTGAACTCTTATTCCAGATACTGGCCACCACCTCTCTTCCAGGAACCCCTGAACCCCATGGTCCTAGGCCCTGGTAGTGGACTCCAGTTCTTCCAGGGCTGGAACTTTCAGTTGAGCTGCTTTCTACCTGACTACTTCTTTTTTTTTTGGTCTTTTTGAGACAGGGTCCCTGTAGCCCCAGCTGTCCTGGAACTCACTATGTAGACCAGACTGGCCTTGAACTCACAGAGATCCACCTGCCTCTGCCTCCCAAGTGCTGGGATTAAAGGCATGCGCCACCACCCCTGGCTCTGACTTCTGTCTTTTAAGAGCTCTGAATTTGAAATAACTGCTAGGCCTAATGCGAGAGATTGTGAAAAGGTAGGATTGGTGAGGGTTAAACAGTGTCCAGAAGACTTTGAATTATTGATTGTTTTGTATGCATATTGCTTTTTCCTAAACAAAACAAGCCCTAGGAGTTCTCTGCCACACAAAAGTCTTGCATATTTAAATAAGATGACCTTGTAGTGTTTAGGAAAGAATACTCTGAGAACTCAGGATTGTATTTCATCTTAAACTTAAATTCAGTTAACAACCCGATGGATGATTTCTAAGAACCTAGTAGTGACATGCTGAACTATGCAGGAAGAATTTAGAGTCAGTGGACAACCTAATCATCTTTCTGGCATGTGGCCGTAGAGAGACTTAGAAGTCGGCTGCTGGGGAACTTGGCCATTCTGAATGGTGAGAGGATGTTTAGATATTGTACTCCAAGGCGCTTACTTCTCAGATTCAGGATTCTAGGTACATTTTATTGGTTTATTTATTTATTTGGTCTTTTTGAGACAAGGTCTCCCTGTAGCCTCAGCTGGCCTGGAACTGGCTATGTAGACCAGGCTGGCCTTGATCTTACAGAAATCTGCCTGCCTCTGCTAGGATTAAAGGCATGTTGCCACCACATCCAGTTTTTAATCTGTATTTTTTAAAATAATTTTTTAAAAATAATTGAATGTTAGTAAAGGTAAAGTCAGAGTCTAGAAAACTGTGTTTAACAGTGAATTTGTTGTATGTGTGTTTATGTTTTGATCAAAAGGTTCCTGACAATAGCAACAGCTGTGCCAACCAAGAAAACCTTGTTATCTGCCCTACCAAGAATAGTATCTCAGTATTTGGGATGTGTGCTGGATAGCTTTAGTGTCAACTTGACACACCTGGGTTGAGGGAGCCTCAATCAGGGAATTGCCTCTATTGGACTGGCCTGTGGCCATGTCTGAGGGGCATCTTCTTGATGAGTGATGTGGGAGGGCCCAGCCCACTGTGGGTGGTGCCACCCCTGGGCAGGTGGGCCTGTGTTGCATAAGAAAGCAGGCTGAGCAGGAGCCGAGGGAGCAAGCCTGTAAGCAGTGTTCCTCCATGGCCTGTGCTCCAGCTCCTGCCTCCAGGTTCCTGCCCTGAGTTCCTACCTTGGGCTCCCTGATGAACTGCGACCTGGGAGTTGTAAGACAAATAAACCCTTTCCTCCCCAAGTTGGTACTGGTCAGAGTGTTTTGTCACAGCAATGAAGAAACAAACTAAGACAGGATGTTTAAAGCCCAAAGTGTTAATGTCTCTCATTTTCTAGAAGAAAATGTGAATGCCTCTATAGCAATCTAAAAGTTGTATAATACATTGGAAACTTTGTCCAACATTTATATTTTGTTTGTCTTTTTCTATTTCTGGCTTGATTTAAGTATCATGATCATTAGAAGAAATTGCCCTGTAAAGGAGTTGAAGCCTTACTGTCTCCAGGCTTACTTGTCATTGTTTCTTAGCATTCCCTTTGAAAACACAGTAAGTTTTTCATCCAGGAAGCTGAGAAGGCAGCCTGTTCTAAAGGAAGCTGCTGTGTAGTTCCTTCCTCTCCACACTCTCCACCGGATGCTTTTCCTTGCCTCTAAGTTCAAGGATGTAGTTAACATGTGTGAAAATAAACTGAGCAGCACCTGCCACTTAGTCACAAGGAGAATGTCTTAGAACTGCTGACCAAACAGATGCACTCAGTTTAAGTTTTTTTGAGATGCTCAAAGCATGTGGTAAAAAAATCAAATTTCAACATGAATGGTGTGAGAAAATAAAGTAAGAAGGAAACATAAACCCAAGGCCAAGTTTGATATCTGAATTGGGTACATTTAGTTATAATGCTGCCATTACTGAGGGGCAGTGTGCTGGATAGCTTTAGTGTCAACCTGACACACCTGGGTTGAGGGAGCCTCAATTGGGGAATTGCCTCCATTGGACTGGCCTGTGACCATGTCTGTGGGGCATCTTCTTGATTGTTGAGTGATGTGGGAGAGCCCAGCCCACTGTGGGTGGTACCACCTCTGGGCAGGTGGGCCTGTGTTGTATAAGAAAGCAGGCTGAGCAGGGGCTAGGGGAGCAAGCCAGTAAGCAGCGTTCCTCCATGGCCTGTGCTCCAGCTCCCGCATCCAGGTTCCTGCCCTGAGTTCCTACCTTGGGCTCCCTGATGAACTGTGACCTGGGAGATGTAAGATAAATAAACCCTTTCCTCCCCAAGTTGGTATTGGTCAGAGTGTTTTGTCACAGCAATGAAGAAACAAACTAGGACAGGCAGGTTCTTGGAAAATTTGTACTTGAAAACAGAATTGTCAAGTTGCTCAGAAGGATTTGGTATATTTTACAGTTTTTTTCTTTAAAATCACTTTTGTTACAGTTCTTTGGATTATCAAGAAGATAATAAATAATAAGCACCTTTTTTATAAAAGTATTCAGCTTCACTCAGCCAAGTCTAAATGGGTTCAGATAATCTAGAGCTGTCTGCTCTTGGTATCTGTTTTAGTATGGCCAGTTTCCTCGGCCAGTGATTCAAGTCCTAAGATGACGGGTTGTCTGTTTTTACTTAGTGTAAAGACTCATGCATGTTTTGAATTAAAGCTCCATTTGTGTAATATGTCTCTAAATCTGCTAGGACATCACCTAGAAACTCCTGCTTTACCAATGAGTTTTTTAAAGATTTATTTTATTTTTATTTATGTGTATATGTGGGGGAGGTATGTGTACACGTGTGTGAGGATGCCTATGGAGGACAGAAGTGGGCATCAGATCTCCTGGAGCTGGAGCTACAGGGGGTTGTGAGCCACCCAATCTGGGTGCTGGGAGTCGAACTTGGGTCCTCTACAAGAGCAGCACGCACTCTTAACCAGCCCCACCAGTGAACATTTTTGTTGTAGTTTTATTGTTTGTTTTATGGTATTGGGGATGGAACCCAGGGCTTTGTGCATGCTAGGCAAGCACAGTACTGTGAGCTACATCCCCAGCTCTGCCAATGACTGCTGTCTGCCGGAAAAACTGGCAGTGTTGCCAGATATTGAGACACAGTAGAGAGCCATAGGAGACAGTGTGAGGAAGACCTAACCTGGGTCCAAACTTGCTGTGTCTTCTCTTGCATAGCTCAGTGTTTGCATCAAGAGTGAACCAAAGGCAGCTTAACTGTTAAAGTCAGACTAGAGGAAAATGGAAACAATAAGAGTTGGCTAGGTTTGCCCTTTTAATCTCAGATCATCCTACTGATCTTGGAGTGGGGCCATGTCTTACTCTACTGCTGTAGGTGGGGACTCAGAGCTACAGTCTGGAGAAGGTGGACAACTGCAGTCTGCTGTAGGTGGGGACTTCAGAACAGCTTCTCTCTGGAGGTGCTGCTATGGAGCCAGGCCAGCAGCTTCAAAGCCCTGATGGCTAAGAGCTTACCCTCCAAGGACAGATGTGTACAGAGGCCAGACCAGCTGTCTCATACATTGTTTTGTCAATAATAAAGTACAGCTGACAGAAAACCAGGACTGAGGTCTGGAAGAGATGGCAGTGGAAAGAGCTCAGAAGGCAGTCAGGAGACAGGTTCTTGTTCCCAGTGTCATAGCTAGTTTTATAACAAATGTCAAGTCACTTCTGGGCCTGTGCTTCTTCATTAATACTCAGAGGAGCCAAAACCTGTAACATTAGAGGCCCTGACCCTTTCCAGCCTCACAAACACTGTGGCTTCCGGGTCACGTGTGACACCATGCTCTCACCTTGTAGAACTGGAATTTCAGCTTGATACTCATCATCAGAGCCGCCAGTCATCAGTCCTCTGGAAATGAACTGTCTCTCCCTTTCTCCCTTCTCGCTGTCCTGCATGTCTGACCAGCTGTCTTATTTGTCAGGGTGGTTACTGCATTTCCCCTCCCTGTCCCACCAGATGCATCACCATTGTGTTGCTCTCTGTCCCTTCCTGCCAGACTCTATCCCTTCCTGTTCCATCACATCCTGTCCTGGGTTCTGGGTCTCATCTTCTATATGTGTGCAGATGCACTTGCCTGTGTATATGTGTGTCCATGTATGTTCAGGTGTACTGGCCTGTATGTGTGTGTGGTATGTGTGTTTGTCCACATGTGTGTTTAGGTGCACTTGCCTCTGTGTGTGTGAATATGGTGTGTGGTATGTGTGGAGGCTGGGGTTGACTTTAGGTGTCCTCTTCTGTCACTCTCCAGTATATTTTTTGAGACTAAAAATGGGACTCAACAGTTCTACTAGACTAGCTGGTTGGCCAGCAAGTTGCTGGGACCCACCTGTCTCTACCTGCTCCTTGCCTGCTATCACTGAGGTTACAGGCATATACCAATATGCCCATGCTGGGGACCTGAACTCAGGTCATCATGTTTGTACAGCAAGCACTTTACCCACTGAATCATCTCCCCAGCCCACCTTCTTCACTTTTGCCTAAAACATCTCTCCATGAAGCCTGCAAATTAATCAAGAAGCAAGAGTAGTATAGATAACTGATAACTGATCAAGCCCTGCAAAGGGAGCAGGGATTTGGGGGGATGGGTACCTTAGAGAGAAGCAAAGAGTCTTATAAGCCAAGAGGGAAGGCCAGGTCGATAGATGCTAACCTTGTGGGATTTTGAGTTATAAAGTTTTAAGATACTTGCTCATCCCAAGTGGCCTCAGTAAATGAGAAGTCGAGTCCATCAGTTCAGAATGGTGAGGTGTGATGCCAGGGGCCTGAGAAAAGTGGAAAACCCCCCACTTACTGTGGCTGTTGGGGCAGCCTCAACCAGCAGTGCGTAAAAATTTACTGAGAAAACACAACCAAGTTCTAGTTCATCGATAAGAATGGACCCATGAGTTTTCACTGTATTTGCCTTCAGATAACTGATAGGGGAACCCAGAGTTGGGCTTTGGTATTGCTGAAGTGACTGTATTCCCTCTAGCACTCCACAAGTTTCTAGATTGGATAAGGATGTGGGTGTGGGGAGGACTAGTTAACTTAGAGGAGGGTGTGCTAAGGCCTCAGAGGTCCACCTCCCTTCATTCTGCACTTCTCCTGCATCGCTGTCCTTTGCACTCACCCACCTATGACTCTGCATCCGTACACTTTAAACTCAGAAGCCAAAACAAGAGCACTTCTGTGAGTGTTTATTGCCCCTCCCCAGTGTGTGCCATTGTCTGACCTGGCCCCTGTTCTCCATCAACCTTGCATATTGGCAACGGGAGAGGGAGAAGTAAGGCTGTCTCAGAGAGAAGGAAAGAACATGTGGGAGCCAGCGGGGAAGGACAGGTAGATGCATCCCACCTAGATGCACCCCACCTGGGAATATCCATGCTGGGAATGGACATTCCCAGCTGCCATCCAGGGCACTCTTATGTGGCCACTATCCCCTCTTACCTCCTCAGGAGCATAACTTTGGTGGCTTGTGTCCTTCTGCCCTGACAGTTTTTTCCTGCTCAGGGGTAGATGAGGAAGAGTGGAATATGGTTTCATCGGTATTGAGGTTCTGCTGAGCAGACACAAAGAAGCCATGAAGTTTGAAGTGTAAGTGACCATGAACCAGGAGAGACACGGGGAAGTAGAGAGGTGGCAGGATCTGTGGTGTAGAGACCCCAGAAGGGCTACAAGTCTGTGGGGCTCAGACTTTGAGAGAAGGGGAGCAGGCAAGCAAGGCTGTGGCCAGAGGAAAAGCTTATGAATGTGAGACCATAAAAGGAATGCTTTGTCCAAGGCCTTATCCTGCAGTGAGTAGCTGAGGAAGGGGCCAGGCTTGTGGAGAGTAGCTGGAGGAGGCCAAGGCTGTCTGAGGACAGGTGGCTCAGTGCTGAGGGATGGAAAGGAGGAGGGAGAGAAAGTGATTTGGAAACTAGTGAACTGGGCCAAGGCTTGGGAGAGGAAGATCTCCACCCCTTGGGTGGGCTGCAAGGCTGCAAGGGTAGTGGTGTGTTTGAGGTGAGTACCAGCACTTCCTGCCTCTGCTGGTACTTCACTGCAGCAACATGTTATTAACTGAGAGCCAGTGTAGTCCAGTTCCAGTTGCTTTGCACTTGGAGTCCTGATTCCCATCTCTCTCAGATCCATGGGATAAGCTCCTTCACTGCACTTGGTATGCCTGGATTATACCAGACTGTCCCTGCCATAGGGACTTGCATGGACTTCTCTTTCTCAGTCTTTAGAATTTGCCCAGACCTCTTTATCTAGTTATCTGTATCTTTATCTAATTATCTGTATCTTTATCTAGTTATCTGTATCTTTATCCAGTTATCTGTTAGCCCCTTACCACATTCAGGTCTCTAATCAAGGGCCTCCTTTGCCAAGCACTCCCAGCCCCTTTTCAAGGCTCTGCTGTGTTTTTCTCTGGAGAACTCAACGACATCCGACAATACACACTTTATTGAATTACTTATTGGTGTATTACAGGAGGGCAAAGATTTATGTCTTTATTTTTAATAGTGCATTTTCTCTGTACCTATTACAGAACTTGGCAAATTGCAGATGTTTATAAACATTAGTTGAATGTAGAGTGGATTAACAACCAAGCCAGTGAAGAAAGGAGTGGGTAGAATAGTGAAAAGATCAGGAGCCAAAGGAAGAAGGCATGTGCTGACCCTGGGTGCTTCTGAGTTCAGGATGGACAGGGTGTGGGATGAATTGTTACTGAGGGAGGCTCAAGTGCAGAGAATGGGAAAGTTCCTGTTCTGGAGGAAGTTGAGCTGCTGGGACATTGGGTGATTAGGAGTTCCTATTTCCTAGCATGATGGCAGAAGATTCTAGAGAGCAAAGCTGCCAGTAAGGTCCAGGGTCTAATTTAGGAGGGATCAAGTCACCAGATGGCCCTGACAAGAATTGAGGAAAGTGACAGTTTCAAAAGGAGCAGTTCTGAGGTATTCCCCTGCCCCTGTGTGGAGCTTGTCATACCCCCCACCCACCCCTGATTCTCCTCTGTACATTTAGTTCAATGGCTTAGTAGGTCTCTTGATTTTTTTTTCTAAAAAGTAAGAAATATTGCAGAGATAGAACTAAAATGTGTTAAAACCAGTTTTTAAAAATCTGTTACTAGAGCCAGGTATGGTGGCTCATGCCTTTAATCCTAGCACTGGTGAGGCAGAGGCAGGCGGATCTTTGTGAGTTTGAGGCCAGCCTGGTCTACATAGCAAGTTCCAGGCCAGCTGGGGCTACAGGGAGACCTTATCTAAAAAAAAAGAAAAAAGAAAAAAAGACTGGAGGGGGGGATCTGTCACTAGAGTAGTTGGTACTGCCTTTGGGTCTTTGGGGTGGAGTACCAGCATTTTCTTTTTAAATGGTCACAGGTTCAAAATACAGAGTATGATTTATACTAATAGGGTTGTGGTTGGAAACTTCAGTGTTGCCAAAGTCTTCCCAATTGACATGTAAATATCTCAAATTATACTTCTGGTAAATTTATTATTTCAAAGTACCCTGCCAGACCATCGCACTCTACAGAGTTGGCAGCGTATCACCAATGACCTTATTCATCACTCAAACTGGTGAGTTCTCCAAATGTTTCAGTGTACAACTGCTCATCTTATCTACCCCTTGAAGTGCACATTACGTATGCTTATGACATGGAAGGAATATCCACCCATACCTCATCCCCAGCTCAAAGAAGCAAAACAATTAAGTATTTCACATTCTACTTTCTGTGTATGTTGTGTTTTTAGGTGTGAAGTGCCTTCTAGAACCTCAAAAGTAGAGGCTAGCTTCAAATAGGATTTCTTCTGGGTGGCAGCCCTGGCCTGCCTGCACTCAAGGCTTCGTCCCACCATGCTGTTCTGGCTCTGGCTTTGGCGCCTCACTTCTCCCCCTCAGTTTTCTTGGGCAAAGAAGTTCTAGTTATATTTTAGCTGTCAGTTTAAATTTTACATTCTGGGGGCGGTCTTTGGAGAGTCCTTCCTTCTGTGAACTAGGTCCTGTGCTGTGAGCTGTCGCCCTTCACTTTCTAACCAGAGCTTAGTATACCCTTCTGCTGCCACAGACTCTGTGTCTGAGTATCTGTGTAAAACCTGAGGCCTCTGAGGGGCCATCTTGTTTTTCTTGTTAGTCGCTGTGTTTTGGCACCTAGAATAAATAGTACTTGGCCCCTCATAATGACAGAGTGAATGGAAGAGTCTTGTGCCTCTTCCTTCCTGCTCAGCACCATGACCATGGCCAGCAACCATTGTTACTGCAGCAACACTTGATACAAGTCTTCACAGTGCTTGACACAAGCACAGAAAGGCTTTGGTCTCCCTGCCACAGAGTTGGTCACTGATATGCTCACAGTGCTTGGGAGAGTGATTTCAAATCTCTATCAACTCCCAGCTAGCTGCACCCAAAATTACCCACTGAAAGAGGCTTATTACTGATCTATCTACTCTGTCCCCTGGCAGCAATCCCAGGAGTTAAGAAGTAAATAAGTAAATTTCTATGCAGTAGGTTTTTATTGCTGTTTGTTTTAATTCTTTCCACGAATCATGCTAATGCCACGAGTTGCCAAATGTCCAAAATTTTAAGTCACAATTCCATAAAATTAATCAAGTGGTATGCACACGTGCTGCTAGGAAGTTCACGCTGTTGTTGGGAAGATAGTGACAGACACACAAATCATCCCATCACCCTTTGTACAATTTAATTTGCCAAGAGTTTATTCTTCCTTTTGTATAGCTTGATGATCTCTTCTTAAACTCTGGGCCCACCTATATCTTAGAATACAGACTTTCTTTTCCTGCTTTTTATTAACACATGCTAACTGTGTAAAGTAATGGGTTCCATCATGACATTTCTGTACATAATATAACATGCTATGATCACATTTGCCACATATTACCCTCTCTTGACCATCCTGTGGGTCTCCGTTCCCAATAGTTTCCTTTTACTTTCATGTCCTTTTTTGTTTTTAAGAATTTGGATTCCAAGGCTGGAGAGATGGCTCAGTGGTTAAGAGCACTGACTGCTCTTGCAGAGGACCCTGGTTTGATTCTCAGCACCTACAAGGTGGCTAACAACCATCCATAACTCCAGTTCCAGGGGATCTGACGCCCTGTTCTGACCTCTGCAGGCATTGCACTTATATTCAGACAATACACTCATACACATAAAAAAATAAAAATAATAAATAAAATATTCTCTAAAAGAATCTAGATTCCATATATGAAAGAAGATATGCAATATTTTTATGAGTTTGGCTTATTTTGCTTAACACAATTTTTTCAGGGTTTGGTTTGGTTTTGGTTTTTTGGTTGTTTTTTTTTTTTAATTTTTAAATTTTTTGAAACAAAGTATTATCCAAGTAGCCAAACTGGCTTTTGAATTTGTGACTCTCCTGACTCAGCCTCCCAGATACTGAAGTTACAGCTGTGCACCACCATGCCTAGTTGCTATTTCTAAATCGAAGGCAATATTCTACCCAGTAAAGTCCCCATAACCATGTACTAAGAGGTAGCAAGGTTAAACAGACCCAAGGCAATCAGGTTCTGATTCTGGTGCCAGAGTTCTGGTCAGATTGGGCCACAAATGAACTGCATAAAGGCTGCAGATTCTATAGTTGGAGCTTTGGAATTACTGTGTAGATAATCCATAATTTGGTGGGATGATTGTCCTGCCTCAGTGTTGTTCAGAGTGCCTCTTGTGCTGTCCCCATCCACACAGCCATGACTCAGCCACTGATCCATCTCCTTTAGTCCATTGTCCACACTGATTTTGCTAAATCATCTCCGTTCTCTCTCACTGTCCTCTGAGTAGCTTCTTACTACCCTGAAGATCAAGACCACATTTCTTCAGTCATCACCGCCTGGCAGTAGCCACGCCCCACTTTGCCTCCCTGCAGGTGCATTTATTGTGTTCCCCAAGCCCTCTTGCCCCCTGACTCTACCATCAGTCTAGAACAGTCCCTTAATTGGTGTGCAGCCCCCATTCCTTTGCTCAGTCATTCATGTGTCTTTTGGCTCTGGGGTTAGAAATCCCTTTCAGGGAACCATTTCCAACCCTAGTTCTTCATCTGGTACCCTACCTTTGTATTTGGGCAAGAGCTTATACCCTTTCTGCTTTGTGATATAATTAAGCTGCTGCTTCTTAGAAGCCAGCATTGTCTAAGCCCAAGCACTGGCATTTTGAACATTCTCATCTCCTTATCTGGTGTTGAATATACTTTCTGCCACTGGCACTTGGCCTGCTGGGCCCCTGCCACTTGGCTTCTGACATGTGTCTTGCTTATCAGTCAGAAGGCATGGTTCTAAGTAATGCACAGCAGGTTTCTCTGCTGCAGCACAGAATAATTTTTTTTTGTTGTAGATCACTGTCATCATAAGCATCATTGTAGGATGTGTTAGTGCATCCCTGGTTTTCACTCCTACATACCAATAACCCCTTTCCCAGGTGTGACAAGAAAAAGTGTCTCCAAATATTGTCAAATGTCCCCTGGAGGTGGGGGTGTCACAGTCTCTTCCAGTTGAGACTCACTGGTGAGAATTAAAAATACTTTGGGACTCTATATCAACACCTTAGCACACATAGATCCTTATATGTAAATTGTGATGAAGGCACTGGGCAGGTGAGTGGAAAGGCAGACCCCTCCCTCCTGACAAGCTGAGTGATTTTCAAGTGATTGAGGGACCACTCACAGTGGGCTCCAACTCTATTCTGTGTCTAAGCAATTACTCTTTTGCCTGTTGAACTGCTTGCCAAGGAATTCTCTCTTGTCATAGAGTGACTGGCCAGAGGAGCTTCCTATTTGGTGGAGGCATCCTTAAACTCAACCAGGAAGCATTGTTAAAGCACAACATTAAATAGCATTCTGCACACTTTTAGTTTTATTGGGATTTTTGTATTTACATATACATAAAAGCAAAGGGAATAAAAGCTCACAACTTGATGTATGCGGTTGGTGCCCCTGGGCCCCTCCAGCACGCCCCTATCCCCAGTGGTGCTCAGTGCTCCCATGCATAGTTTGTATTTACACAGCATGTGTCTGTAAACTAGCATACTTTCCTAAGTGTGGTATTGCTCTGTGTATGTATTTCTGACTTGTTTTTCCCCCCATGGGAATGTGTAGTAGTAATTCCTACATTTTTGCTATCTTCAGATATTTATTCATTTGTTTCTGTGCTTCGCTATTAGTGTTGCTCTAAACATTATGGTATAGGTCATGTGGTTATGCTTCACAGCTTCACCAGGGCTTGTTTATTTTAGTTCATTATTATTTTTGCTGTGCTAGAGATGGAACCCTGTGCCTCATGCATAGTAGGCAAGTGTCCTACCATCCCACCTTTCCCTTCACCCCACTCTTCCATGGTTTGTAACTGGAAGTAGAGTTGCTGATGCATAAGATAGGTATGCCCTCAACTTAACTAGATGCTACCAGATCATTTTCCACAGTAGCTGTTGAAATTTTGGCCCTTAACAGCACTCTTGGGCCGGCGGGGGGGGCGGGGGTTGGTTGTATTCCTATGTGTACAAGTGCATGGGGGGTGTGTGGAGAGGCCACAGGTCAGCCTTGGGTGTTGTTCATCAGATGTCATCCACCTGGTTTTCTTTTTAAAAATTTATTTTTGTTTGCCAGGCATGGTGGCACACGCCTTTAATCCCAGCACTCGAGAGGCAGAGGCAGGTGGATCTCTGTGAGTTCAAGGCCAGCCTGGTCTACATAGTGAGTTCCAGGACAGCTGGGGCTACAGGGAGACCCTGTCTCAAAAAGACCAAAAAAAAAATTTATTTTTGTTTTTAAAAATTATGTGTGTATGTGTCTGTGTGGGGTTATGTGAGTGCAGAAACCCAGAAAAGGGCATTGGATTCCCAGGAGCCAGAGTTACAGGTGGTTGTGAGCCATCTGATGTGGGTGCTAGGAATGAAGTCCTGTCCTTTCCAAGAGCAGTAGGAGCTCATAATCACTGAGCCATTTCTTCATACCTGAGACAGGGTCTCACTCTGTAACCCTCGCTGGCCTGGATCTCACTGTGTAGACCAGGCCAGCCACAGTCTCACAGAGATACACCTGCCTCTGCTGGAATCAAAGGCATGTGCCACCCCCGCCACCACCCCCTCCCACGCGGGCACCCTGACTTTTCTTTTTTAAGATAGAGTCTCTCGTTGACCTGGAAGTCCCAATTAGGTTAGACTGGCTGGCCAGTGAGCCCCAGGAATCCTCCTGTCTCCACCTTTTCAGGTTCAGGATTGTAAGTGTGTACCACCATACCCAACTTCTTAGGTGATACTAAGGATCAGATCAGGGTCTCATGCTTGTGTGGCAAGCACTTTACCAACTGAGCCATCTCCCCAGCCCCTGAGAGTTTCTTACTAAGCCTTGCTCTTGTCAGACTTTTGAATTTTTACCAATATAAAATAGTGCATTCCCTTTATTTCTAGCGAGTTTGAGCATCATTTCTTATGCTTATTTGGCTATTTCAGTTACTCCTGTTGTGACCTTGTTTTCTCTTGTTCAGGCGTATTCTGGATTTATCTTTTATTGATGTTTCCCATATTGGGGTATGATCTCACTGGTGGCTTCTCTTCACCCTGTGTGGCATGCTTTGCCATGTAGCAGCTTCACAATGTAATCCTGTTTATCAACCTGCTCATTTGTGGTGCGGCTTTTTGCATCATGTTTGATGGCTCCATACTCTAACTATTTAGAGTCATAAAGAGATCATACCATGTCTCCTTTCAAAAGTTTGTTCTGTCTTCTCCTGGGGATTATCTGTGTGTGAGCGTGAGATGGGGAATAACCTCCCATGCAGATATACTAGTGGCATAATCAAGCATCACTTTCACATGGGTCCATCTTTCCCCCACTGACTGCTAATGCCACCTTGCCATTTGTTTGTACTGCTTACTATGCATGGCCTACACTTCCTCAGGCTGTATCTATCTTTCTTGGTCACCTCTATACCCTCATCGTTGTCATGGCCCCACCATGAGACCCCACGTGAGAACCTTCAATGGATGCTTGTGGCAGGAGCTTAGGGTCCAGTGTGCAGTCTCAGGGTTTGCCATTCCCCACTCCTCATCCAAAACTCATACCTACTGGGGTTTTTTTGTTTTTTGTTTTTTTTTTTTGGCAATCTTTATATTAACTGCTTTTTAAACTGTTACCTCCTAAAACCTTATCTGATGCCTCAAGCCGAAAGTTGCATCTTCATTTGAAGGCTGCCTTTTCTTATTGCCATTTTCTTTCTCAGTTCATGTGACCTTTTCTTTCTTTCTTTTTAAACTTTTAACTTCGGGCTTACTTTTTTTTTCCCTTTACTTTGTATTGAATTGAATCAGAAAAAAAAAAGAATGCTATTTTTAAATGTCATTATTCTTTTGAAGAAAAGCTTCCATTTAAGATGTTTGTCTAAACTACAAGGGGTTTCTATCAACTGCTCCTGCTTCTGCTGAGCATGAGTAACACGACCCTTTTAGATTTCAGATAACAGGAGCCATGTCATGATGCTCCAAGTGTATTTTGTCCCATTTACTTTGGTGGTATTTGAACTCTTAAGTAGAACTGAGTTAGTAAGAATCAAGCACCTTAGAAAAAAATTAGCTAATACCGAGGTTATTAAGGCCCTCCAAAACATGTTACTTTTGCAGTGTTTGAAAAGGAATATTTAAAAAGATATAGAACAAGAAGGGAGGAAAACCCAAACCAATATATTTTCTTTCCAAATTGAAAGTATCTTTATTCCCTTTGCATACTATGAAAACTCTACATGTTATAAAAATGTTACCAATACCAGAAGGATGCAGAACAGCACCCTGCAACAGCGGTCTGCCTTGGTGGAAATGCTCTGCTCTGTGCTGTCTAGTACGGTGGCCATCAGCCATATATGGTCTCTTGAATACTTGGAATATGACTAGTGCACCGGTGGAGCTCAAATTTGGCTTTCATTTTATTGTAATTAATTTATAGTTAAGTGAGCACATGCGACAAGTGGCGACTATGTGGGACAGCCCAGGATAGCTTGTACTTCCAAATCCTTGTCTTCCATCCTACACCTTTCTGCCTCCTTGGCACACAGCCTACCATGTACACCCTCTCCCTGTCTGCCATCACCTGCCAGCCTACCTGTGCTCTCCTCACCTGCCCCATTCTTCTTCTTGCTCTATGTGTTATATATACACATAATACATTCTGTTCAGAAACCTTGTTCCTCTCCTTAATTAAGCATCAAGGCCATTTTTAAGTATGTCTAGGTCTGTCTCATTTTTGTCAGTTATAGTGAAATTTCAGTGGGATGAATGCACTGGTTTTTTTTTTTTTTTAACCTACTGATGGGCAATAGGCTATTTTCAGTTTTTCTCTATGAATACTTTCTTAATTAGCATTTTCCTTTATTTTTTGCTTGTGTGTTAAGTGCCTTGCAGGTTGTTCAAAACCGTGAAGTCTGTCTTTACATTTGTACTTTGGTGCCTATTGGGGTTTGCATGCAGTTTCAAATAAAACCCACCAGAATCTTTGCCTGCAGACTGAGGACTCTGCTCGGGCTGACAGGCTTTGTTAGTTCAGCAACATATTCTGCCTGCTTGCTGTCCAGTGTGCTAAGGAAGACACTGGGATCTGGCACTGATGTGAATGTTGGCTAGTGATAGTTTATTTCATAGAGGACCAGACCCAGCTACCTCTGCCCTTCTTGAGCCCTTGTGGCAAGATGGATATGAGGGCAGCACCAGGCATACTGTTACTCCACCCACCAGAAGGCCAGCTGTTTCATGCTCAGAGTTCCAGTGAGAATGAATTATGTTGGGCTCTAGATTTCTTTTAGATTTGAAAGGAAATTGAATTCTGGCCCATGGTTTAATGGTCTTCTGGCCTGGCAAAGAGAACATCATGCTTGGCAAGAGGGCAGACAGGTGACCCTGAGTGGAGGGCAGCAGTGGTGAGTGGTGAAGGTAAGCAGGGTCCTTCTCTGACCACTCCTCAGTTTTTGTCCACTTGGTAATTTTTACACCATCCCCCAGAAATCTGCTGGAAATGATCCGTTACCACTCATCTAATAACCCCTTTTCCTTTAAGCATAATAAAATAACAAATCCATTTAGTGCATTCAGTTGCTATAGTTGCTCTTCTTACTTGGCAAGTGGGTTTCATGCATTAAGTCTGTGGTAGGAAGTTTGTAATGTGTGAGGTCATTTCCGAGTGATGTTCCAAGGAATGATTAAAGGTTTTTAATTTTTAAGTGAAAATATTTTTCTTAAGGACCGCAATGTATTTATAGGAAATAACTAAAATAATGCTGCTTGGAAACAAAGGTCTGGTGGGTACAGAAGCCCACCTGCCCCCTCCTACTGCTGTAGTCATTTTCATCACAGAAACTGGAACCCTGAGTAATTGTTTTTCAGGGACTAAATCCAAAATCCTGTGTTAACTAGTCACTTTAAGGAAAAGCCAAAAAGATATCAATGTAATGAGGAATAAGTACATGGAAAAGTTTGTTTTACTGATTGAACTTAAAAAATAAAACTTGGTGGGGGGCTGGAGAGATAGCTCAGGGGTTAAGAGCACTGGCTGCTCTTGAAGAGGACGCAGATGTAGTTCCCAGCACCAACAAGGTGGCTACCAACCGTCCATAACGCCAGTTCCAGGGGATCCAATGCCCTCTTCTGACCTCTACAGCATCACATATCATGGGTACACTTATATACATGCACTTATACACATAAAGTAAAAATAATAAATAAAATACTAAAAATAAATATTTTTTAACAGTAGCTATGGTTGCCTGCCCAAGACCTGGAAAAGATTAAGCCCAGTCAACATTCAAGCATAGGAGAAAGGATGGGCTCCTGGGGAGCTATTGACAGTTGATGGCTTCTGGGAGAGGGAGAGGTGTTTTCTTTAAGGTGTTTCTGTGGCCCAAGTATGGCCCCTGGTAGATTGGCCATGCTCCAGTGAATGGCCCCACACCCATGAGTGTATAAGCAGCACAAATTGGATTTGGATTATTTAAAAGAAGGAGGGGGCGGGGAGGGGAGGTAGCGGGGAAGAGGAGGATATAAGCAGCACAAATTGGACTTGAATTATTTAAAGAAAGGGGAGGAAGAGGAGGGAGGGGAAGTGGGAGGAGTTGGGGGAAAATGGGGGCAAATATGATCACAATTACTTTACATGAAAATCTCAGAGAATTAATAAAAATGTTAGATTAAAAAATAGAGCTAAGGGGCTGGAGAGATGGCTCAGCCGTAAAGACCACTGATTGCTCTTGCAGAGGACCCAGGTTCAATTCCCAGCACCCACACGGCGGCTACGAACCGTCCTTAACTCCAGTTCCAGGGGAATCCAATGTCCTCTTCTGACCTCCACAGCATTGCATGACACGGGTGCACTCACATACATGATGCAGGCAATACATTCATACACATAAAGTTAAAACAATAAAATAAAATAATAGAATTAGCCTAATAGTGTAATTTTTTTTTAATTTTTTTTTTTTTTTTTGAGACAGGGTCTCCCTGTAGCCCCAGCTAGCCTAGAACTCACAGAGATCTGCCTGCCTCTGCCTCTCAAGTACTGGGTTTAAAGGCGTATGCCACCACACCTGGCTCATTTTGTTATTTTTCAAAATATTTTATATATTGTTTTTATTTTATGTGTATAGGTGTATTGCCTGCATGGGTGTAAGAGCACCCATGCCATGTGATGCCCACAGAGGTCAGAAGAGGGCATCAGGTCTCCTGGAACTGGAGTTACTGACAGTTGTTAGCTGCCATGTGGGTGCTGGGAATGAAACCCGGGCTCTCTGCAAGAACAGCTGTGCTCTTAACTGCCGAACCATCTCACGCCAACCCACTAGTGTGCCCATTTTAGAACTAGTCTGTAATGTGTTCGCTTTAAGGAAATTAAGAAAACCTATTGTTATTATTCATCAGTATTTGCGTGTGTCAGAATAGTTGGTGGGAATAAACTTTTTTTTCCATTTGGAAGTTTGAAGTACAATCAAGAAGCCAAGACAAGCTAGAAATGAAGTTTGATGTGCAGTTTGAAATTTTTGAAAATAATTGCTGTACTTTTTATGTTCTTTCACACAATACATGCAGGAAAGTAGCAGTGTGGTAGACAAAATAATAACGCTAATTACTCACATTACCAACACATACTGATTTATTCGACTCTGCTATGCACCACACATCTGTCACCACTTGGTTCTCCCATCAGTCTAAGTCAACACCCTTGTTCCCCTTGGTTTTAACTAGAGCTCCTGCGGCTTTGAAGCTGTCAGTGGCTGCCCACCAGCCAGAATGTTCCAGGCCTGGAATCTGAACCTAGGCTGACTGGCAGCAGAAGAGCAAGTTTTCCCCACCACAGCTCTACCATGCCAGGGTCTCTCACACCACAGGGCCATGCACTATGGCAGCTTGGTAAATGTGTCTAGGACAGGACAGGGTGGCACAATGGAGAAGGAGCCCATGTGCCCGCACCGAGTGCTTTCTTTGTGCTAAGCGTTCTTCCATACACTGGACATCCATTACATCATTGCATTTGCATCCCACAAGGACATATTATTTAGAGCCATTTACAAATAGGCTGGAGGAGACTTAAGTAACGTGCCCACAATCATGGTGCTTTACCTACAAGGCTGGAAAGTGGAATGAAGGCTTAACAGCCACTTAAGGAAGGCTTTGTTAGTTTATTGCAAAGATTTCCCTAGTTTTTGTTAGTATTTTGATCAGTGAGGAACATAAATGTATAAAAGGCAAACAAGTTTCAGTAGACACAAGCTGGGTTAATAGATTACAGGATGGAACAGTATTCAGAAGGATCTTTTGTTCTGATTTGTTTCCTTTTTAAATAAAAAAACACATTTCTATGTTGAAAGATAGCAGTGTAACAGCACTCAAAGTGCACACTGGCCTCTGGACTTCACCATACCCCCATACAGCAGAGAGCCATGCCACTTTCCTAATTCTTTGTCTAGTTCACTTTAAGAAATGTGAATATGTGTATTTATAAACACATTAAAATATGTCATCATACAATCATGTAGTCACCTTAATAATATAACAGTATTTTAATATTGTTTATATTATTAAATATAGCTCCCTCTTTTCCCCTTTCCTAGTTCACTTATACTTAGCCACACATTTTAGATACCGTTCCATATGAGTTTCACCTGGAGAGAATTTCCTCATTCTTCTTAAAAGCTAGATAGTATATTATACGGATTTACAGAATGTATTCAGCCTGTCTCCTGCTGGCCAGGACTAGAGTGTTTTTAGTTGTCTGCTATTATAACCTATACTAGGATGAATAATACTATACAATCATTCTCTTGTATTTATTTTTAATATATACATCAAAATATACTGTGTTTGGCATGTGTTCTGAGTTTGACAACCACCACCACAGGAGATACACCACAGCCCTTCACCCCCAAGTTGCCTTGACTGCCCTCCTATTTTCACTGTCGTGCCTGGTGCCACTATTCTGGTTTTTGTTCTGCAGCTTCGGCTTTTCCAGGATATCCGGTGTTGAAGCCTTTTGAGTGTGGCTTCTCACTTAGCGTGATGCAGTTAGACTCAGCTGTGCTGTCAGGTGTCAGTAGTTCATTTTCTTTCTCAGCAGTATTCTGGTATATGCAAGCACTATAGCTAATAATTCCATTCACCAGTTGAAAGAGGTCATTTGGTTCCATCTCGTTTTTTCACTTGTGAAAAATTCACAACATAAACATTCACACATAGATTACAGTATCATTTTTAAAAGCTTTATTGAGGTATCATTTACCTACTATATTTGCTCATTTAAAGAGTAAAATTTGGGACTGGAGAGGTGGCTCCAATGGTTAAGAACATTGACTAATCTTGCAGAGGACCTGGGTTCGATTCCCTGCCGCCCACATGGCAGCCAACAACCTGCCTCCAGTTCCAGAGGATTTGCCACCTTCTGACCTCTGTGGGCATTGCACAATGGGTGCACTTACACACATGCAGACAATACACTCATACACATAAAAATAATTTTAAAATCAAATAAAATATAAAAATATATTAAAGTCTGAAATCTGATTCTTTTAATTGTGTGGAGTATACAGTCATCACTACAGTGTAGTTTACAATGTTTTCAGTGAAACAAAACAAAAGCCCAACCTGTACCAGTTCACAGTCAGTCTCTCCGGACTCCAAACCCAGGAAACCATATTCTAATTTTGTCCCCTGTAGATTTGACTTTCTGCCTCTGTGAGTTTACTTTTTGGGAAATTCCCTATGGATGGAGCCATACGTGGATTATTTGCCTGCGCTTTCACTTGCCGTACTTTTTCTTTTAGTTTCATCTCTGTCCATGTGTGTCAGGATTTCTTTAGTTTCTTGTCACTGAACAGAATTCCATTAGGATATACCACATTCTCTGTTAATCCATTTACTACTTGATATATGTTTAAATTGTTAACAGTTTTTGCTGATTTTTGAATGATGCTGCTGAACCCTTTATGTGGACATTTCTCTTGAGCAGCTACCTAGGAGTGGAATTACAGAATCTTCTGGTGGAAATTATGTTTAACGTTTTTAAGGGAATTCCAAACCAGTCTTCACAGAAGCTGTATCATTTAACATTTTCACCAGCACTGAGTGAGCCCTCCCTCCCCCCACTGCTTGCCAACACTTGTTTGTGTGAGCCTTTGTTGTTGCTGTCATTCTGCTGATATAAAGGACATCCTACTGTGGGCTTAAATGCATTCCCCTCCCAAAGGATCATACTGAGCATGCTTTCCTGTGCTTATCAGAGATATGTATGTCTTCCTGAGAAAAGTGTTTGTTCAGATCTTTTGCCAATTTTTAAATTAGGGTTTTACTTTGTTGAGTTTATGAGTCCTCTCTTCTTTTCTGATTATGACTCACACAATGCTACAGAATCCTTCCTCACTAGGATTTAAGAGTCTTGTCTTGAGTAAACATTTCTCCATTTGTTATGTGCCTTTTGTCAATTGCTAGAGTTTTGAAATCACCATTTTTTACAATGTTGGCCATTTTCAGGAGAGGGTCTTTGCTACCCTTGAAGTCTTGCTTCCATTTCATTTTGAACATAGATTCCCGTAACATAAACTGCTGAGTAAAGGATTAATGTATTTGTAATTCTCAATAGGTATTGGCAAATTTTTCTACATAAAATATTGTGTCAGTTTCTCCTCCTCTTATGTACAGGGTATGGCCCAGGCTTGCCAGTGGCAATGTTATTAACTCTTAACATTTGACCAATGTAAATTTAATTAAAAATAGAATCTCAGCTGAGCGTGATAGCGCACACCTTTAATCCAAGCACTCAGGGGGCAGGCAGATTGCTGTGACATTGAGGCCAGCCTGGTCTACTTAGCAAGTTCCAGGCCAGGTGGGGCTATAGGGAAACCTTGTTTCAGGAAAAGAATCTTGGGTAAGGTATTTATTTGCTGGTGCTGGAATTGAAGCCAGAGTCTTACACAGGCTAGGTAAGTGCTCTACCACTGAGCTACAGCCCTAATGCCCACCCCCCACCCCTTAAAATTTTTTATTTGAGACAGGGTCCTGTTAAGTTGCCAAGGCAGGCCTTAAACTTGTGATTCTCTTACCTCCACCTCTTGAGTAGTTAGGATTACAGGATCGAACCACTAGGCCCAACTTGACTGATTCTTTATGATCCCAAGGATGTATATTATTAAATAGAATGTTCCGGTTCCTCTTGTTTTATCACAGATCACCTCCAAATTTATAGCTAAAACAGATTATTGTTTTATTACCTTCTGTGATTGCTGTGGGGCTTGGGAATGTTCCTTGGAGCAGTTCCGGCTTGGTCTCTGGAATAATTGTGGTCAGACAGAAGCTGGAGCTGCAACAGCGAGGGAAGGATAACTGAAATGGCTGGGTATCTCTCCCTGTCTTTTCATGTCACCTCAAGACCTTCCTATGTGCTGTCTTCATGGCTTTCTCATGGTGTCGCAGCCTCAGGACAGTCAGGTGGCTTACATGGTAACTTACCACCTCCAAAGATGAATATCCCAAGAGAACCTGGCAGACATACAATGATCTAGTCTTAGAAGTCGTGTGATTATCATGTCCCTTATCATGTAGAACAAACTAGCCTAGACTCAAGCAAAAGGCTGTATGTTCCATCTTTGGATGGGAAGAGTAGCCAGAGCCACGTTGTAAGAGAAACACATAGAAAAGGAGAGAGTGTCCTATTTGGAAAACATTTGCTACCATCGCTTCCCTTCAGTAATGGGAGGAGCCTTCTGGTTGAAGGAAGTAGAAGTTTTCACATTGGGTATGCCCAGAAGGTGGTTAGCTATCCAGAGGGTCAACAAGTTTTAATGTCTGAAATGATTTGGGTCCCCTTTTGTTCCAACTTAAGAGAAACAATTCATGAAGGACTTTGGCTTACCTAGTTAAACACAAGTAATTTTTTTAAATTTATGAATGTAACATAGGGAATAATATAGGTAATATACATCAAATATGAAAAGTTGAACTTCATGAGAACTTTAGAACATTATCAGTGACCTCAAATCATAGATTAACCTCCCCAAAGAAGGTACATAAATGGCTAATAACCACAAAAAGACTTCCAACAAACATCATCAGAACTACTAAAATGCAAATCAAACCCACAGTAAGATGCCACTTCCCATCTACTAGGATAATTATCATTAAAACAATGTATAGGTGCTGGGGGTGCAGCTCTATTGGTACAGTGCTTACCTAGCATACAGGAAACCCTAGGTTCAATTCCCAGTACTGCATAAACTGGGCATGGTGGTGCAGCTCAATAGCCCCATCACTTGGGATGTGGAAGCAGGAACATCAGGAGTTCAAAGTCATCATCTGCTACATAAGGCCAGCCTGGGCTACATGAGATTCTGTTTCAAAATTATCAAACAAAAAAATCAAAAACAACTGTGGAGAAATTGGAGCACTGATGTTTTACTGGTGTGAACATAAAATGCCCTTGTGGATACCAGTTGGGCATTTCCTCAACAGTTAAGCATGGTTACTCTATGACCACATAATTCCATTCCTATGCATTTTCCCAAGATAATTGAAAGCATATGTTCACTTTAAAACCTTGTACACCATGTTCACAGCAGCATTATTCATTATAGCAAAAAGGTGGAAACAGGCCAAAGGCCTTCATACCATGAATGGGCAGACAGAATATGGTAAACCCACACAATAAATCATTCAACCATAAAAAGCCATGAACTGCTGATACTTGAGACAGTATGAATATTGAAAACATATTAAGTGAGAGAAGCTACACATAAAAGGCCACACATTCTGTGATTCTGTTGATAACAAAATGTCTGTAACAGGCAAATTCATGGAGACAGAAAGTAGATTGGTGGTTGCCAGGGGCTGAGGGAAGAGGAGATGAAGTGACTAGGCATGGGTTTAGGACATCCTTAGATGTGAAAGTATCAGGAATTAGATAATGATGGTTGTACTCATTGTGAATGTACAAACCCCCCCCCACACACACACACATATGAAACATGGTGAGTCTTGTGCTGTATGGATTCTGTCTCCATAAACAAGAAAAGAATATCTTTTCTACAGCTCAGCAATAATAAGGATTTAAAATGGATGTTTCTTACCCACAGCTCTAGTATAAGTAATAGAACTTTCATAGGTGGTTGAAATTGCTATTTTATACATGAGAGAACAATGAATGTAGTGAGCTCCCCAGTGTCCTGAAGGACTAATAAAAATCAGAGTAATGTGTCAGGGCTGGAGAGATGGCCCAGCCATTAAGGGCATTGGCAGGTTTGAAGGATTTAAAATGGATGTTTCTTACCCACAGCTCTAGTATAAGTAATAGAACTTTCATAGGTGGTTGAAATTGCTATTTTATACATGAGAGAACAATGAATGTAGTGAGCTCCCCAGTGTCCTGAAGGACTAATAAAAATCAGAGTAATGTGTCAGGGCTGGAGAGATGGCCCAGCCATTAAGGGCATTGGCAGGTTTGGTTCCTAGCACCCACATGGTGGCTAACAACCATCCTAACTCCAGTTCCAGGGGATCCATTGCCCTCTGCTGGCCTCCAAGTGCACTGTACAAAACGGGTGCACCTACATGCAGGCAAAACACTGATACACTAAAAAATAAATAAATAAAATAAAAAAATAGAATGGAATGTTATTTTAACATTTTAACGTATTGTATGTTTATTTGCAGACAGTCAATGCACTGTGAATGTTAATGAACTATTTTGTAAATGATGCTTAGTAAGGCAGAGTGAAAATCAATAACAATACATGTGTGCGTATATGTGTGTAGGTATA
>NW_008335297.1:1551820-1596520 GCF_000622305.1 Nannospalax galili | reverse complement strand
TGGGTGTATGACTGACCTAAGCCCCCTGCCATATCCACGCCATGCATGGATGCAAATGCAGATGGGGCGGGAAGAAGCTCCAAGATTTCCCAGGGAGTGGATTGAGTAGCTGGGTTGTACTGGATGCAAAGAATCAGGGAGAGGAAAGGTAAGCCTCGGAGCCCCAGAAAGAGGCTGTCAGCCCCAGCAAGAGGCTGGCAAGTGTTGCAGGACCAGGGAAGTAGAGGGAGGTGAGGGCGGGGCCAGGACCAGAAGCGCTGCTCCTGGGGCCCAAGAAAGGCACTCAGTTGGTCTGAGTGAGAAGGATCAGGATGCAGTATTGGTTCCCCAGGTGTCTGGGGCCCCAAGACTAGGAATGGCGCAGGGCCCAAACTCGGAGTATAGAACGGCATATTATTATTGTTTTAATTATTTAGTTCATAGCCAAATGATTAGAAGAGGCATTTCATTAAAACAGCTTTGACATATTCAATAACAATTTCCAGAGCAAAGATACATCTCTTTCAAAAATGTCTGTAAATTTTTTGGTTCACAATTAATACAGTTATACAATATTGAACTCAGTATAAACCCTGTAAGACATAAAATTAAATGAGGTTTTAGCCTATAAAAAAGATCTCTATTTCATTATAAGATATAGTTTCATACAGAAAAACTCATTTTTAATGTTACTAACACTTAGATGTTTTCACATGTATCTCTCATCTCTATGTATCTGATTATAACTAGTCAGTTGGTCACACTCAGATCCTTGGCACCTGAGTATGGATATAAAGTCATCAGGTAGATTTCAATGGTAATGTTTTTCACCTCTACTAACTAACATGAAGCAAATTTTTATGCTGCTTCCTCAAATATAACTCATTTTTTATTTGTTAATTTTTGTATGTGTATGTATTTCATACAGGACATCCCAAACAATCTTATTCATCTCAGACCCACATCCCAAATGGCACCCTCTCATAGCCTCTCCCCCCCCCACCAAGTCTGTCATCGCTGTTACTGTCCACTGTGTTGTCAGCACCCCCAGTTGTTGACCAATGCTTGTCCATCCGCTGAGTCTAGTCTGCCTATCTAGAGTTCCTTCTTTTGGAAAGATCAGCTCTTCCTCATCCAGTAGTAATTTTCCCAGTTCTATGCTGGGTTACTGTCTGGGAAAAATTATTTTTAAATTGCTTCTAACTTTTACTTTTAGCATTAAAATATAGAGATTAACATTTTAACTCTGAAAATTAGACAAAATGAATTTAATGTTTTACATTCTTAATTAGAATATTTGTGTCTGCATGTGTAACATTTTCAAAAGGCAAAATGAAAAAGAAAGCAAATTCAATTTTAGTCACATAAATAAACAACAGCTGAACTGACATTTTTTTAAAAATAAGAATAATTTTAAAAAATAAAAAAATAATTTATCTCACATTTTACTAATGATATTACTTGCTTATTCTGCCTGCTATAGTTCTTCTGCCTGCTATAGTATTCTTTTAAAAGCCTAAAGATTAGTTCTTACTTGGTATGTCCTCTAAGTACTGTCTCAAGAGTGCAGTAGTGCTAAACAGCTGAAGTAACAGGCTCCGAGTTTCTGATCTGAGATGCCTTTGGCACCAGTGTGAACCTCTAGTGGCTCTGTAGTGGAACTCTGCCCTTGCTCCACTTAGCCACCTTACTGCAGTACTCACCCTCCTCTGCTCCCTATGTCCCAGGACAGAGTGGTGACCAGGAGGTGATGCTGAAGTTTAGTGATGCAATTCTGGTCTTACCGATGGAGTCATGTGCTAACCAGAAGTCAGCTGTGTTTGTTCCTAAATCTGTTTATGGCCATCACTGTAGTAGTTTAAATGTTATGTAAACATATGCACCTGAGCACAAAACATTTAAAATTCAGACACACAAAGGCATGTTGCCTAATTGCTTTTGAACCAAGGGAGAAACTGGAAAAAGGGGGTTGAAGTTATAAAAGTATAGATGCATTCTGTACTCAAAATCATTTGAATGTTTGTTCCACTTTCTAGAAACAAAAGCTAGAAATCACAGACATTGATATATGCAAAGAGAGACAGCACATCTGCAGAGGCAGCCTTGACCCTCTGTTGGAATGCTGGCAAATGAGCTGCCTTTTGCACACTGTGCTTTAAAAGCAACTAAGGTCTGTGCCTGTTTTATTGCCTCTTTTAACTGAGAGTTTCAGTTTATTAATCAACCAGTGCGATACACCTAACAAAATGGTTTCTCAATGGTTAAATCAGTGCTGAAGCCCAGCGCCTCCAGTTCTGCTCACCTAACCCTGACGTCTTGTGTAGGTAACTCAGACTGTTTTTTCATGTATGTTAAATTTACACTTAAAGTCTACTGATTGCTAACACCAAAAGTCAGTGGTTTCTCTTTTGCTTTCCATATATTTCTCACTCCTTCCTGCTTTAGAGTCCTTAGAAATAAGAATATGATTTTTTTAACCTGTTAAATAAAACTGAGAGTGTGGCTCAGTGGTAATCAGCAGTAGAAAACCCTGGGTTTTATCTCCCAACACTGCAAAATATAAATAAATAAAATATCTCATATGTTCAAAAAGATTTGCTTCTTAGCATTTAAATTGCATGCTAATTTTGTTTCAGCAAAATTAAAGTTGCTGTAAACCCAATGTTTACTAACTGTGGAAATTATTCCAACTTAAAATTAATCCTCTAATCAGTTCTTATTCTCTAAGAATCATTCACTGTGAATAAAACTTGGAAAATAGTTGTTCAGGCTAAAAAGATTGGATTTTACTGAGCGAATAAGTAACATTAATTCTTTGTCTTTTTCTATAGAAGTTGAAAACACAGTATTTTTTTTGTCATTTTTGTCATTTATTTTGATTTTTTTTGTGTGTATATCAAACAGAACATCCCAAATAATCTTATTTCTCTATATACCCACTTCCCAAATGGTATCCTCCCATAGCGCACTCCCCCAGCCCATATACTCTGCCATCCCTGTTACTGTTGCCCTCCCTCCCCCGCCATTCCCCAGTGCTTGTCCATCTGCTGAATCTGTTCAGCCTATCTAGAGATCCTTGTTTAGGAAAATTAGCTGTTCCTCATCTAGCAGCAATCAGTTGTCAATATTCCTTTAGATAAGATTGGGGTCTGCTGTTCATTTTCCCAGTTCTATGCTGGGTTACTGTCTGGGAGTCTTTTGGGCCACCCTGACCAATAACTCAAAGGAAGGTATCATCTGTCTGGCATTGTTTCTTGTTATGTAGCCCTTTAATCTTTGGTTATACTTTTCTTTTGGGTGTTTAAGACCCTACAGTTGGCCCAGATAAACCAGTTTATTTTTACTCTTAAGGTCATTTGAGGATCTGATCCTCAGGGTCACATGAGCCCCTGGCTCCTTTCTTTTTACCAGTTCTGTCTATGTGAAGATAAGTCAAAGGTCCTGCTCAACCATGGTTGGCTTTGCTTGGAAGCATGGAGGAAATGATTCCTCTGTTTTGACCCTCCTCTTTGTAGACTGGACCCTGGTTCAAGTCCATCTTGTGGGGTCTCCACGGCCTCCTTGTTCAAGGGGACAGGTGACTCACCACAGTTACAGGACATTTTGAGAGTTGGTGGTATAGTGGTGAACATAGCTGTCTTCCAAGACACAGTATTTTTAGCTTTCCCTAGTTTTGTTTATAGGTCATATTGAATATTTCAAAAGCACTGTTTATTTAGGAATCATTACAGTACTCATCATTGGGTAGCAAGCTACAGTCTGCTCCATGTTCTCTCTACTTGAGACTTGTCCACAGGTTAAAAAACAAACTATCACTTGGCAGTTGCAAAACTCTAACAAAGTTATCTAGGTTATGTAACTCTTTTTATACAGGTAGTGTCAGTATTTGATATATTTATAGTACATTTTGCCATGTATTTAATGACTACACATAAAGTCCAACTACTACAAATATAGTACTTAGAAGTTGTTTATTTGAAAGAATTGTAAATTAGCATCAAAAAGATGTCCTGTTTGCATGTAGTGCCTCTACTCTGCACATTCCCTCTTCCCATGCAGAGTGTAGTTCCCAGGAGAACTTTCCTTCCCCTCCCCGCTTGGTGCTCCTGATCACCACTGATAGGCTGTAGTTGCCTGTTGGACAAGGTGTGGACCTAGAGAACAGGACTGTGATGGAACCAGGAGCCCAGCACAGTGCCTGATAGTGCAGAGCCTTCACTGTGTATTAAAGAGCTGTTCAAAAGGTTCTTATTATAACTCTCTCCACCAGACCCTTCTCCCTGGTCATCCCTGTGTCTCCTCAATCTCTCCTCAATTATATGCATTTTGGCCTATCCATGTTGTTTTATCATGGGAGAAGTAGGGAAGGCTCACTTTGGTACTTGTGTCTCAGACTATTTAACCTTGGTTTTTCTCTTCTGTAAAATGGGAATGATGAGCCCATGGAGAGGTCATTAGGACAAAATCTAGGAAAGCCTAAACTACACTTAATGTTAAGCTAAGTTGAAAGGCAGTAATCTTCCCTTTTCTTCCTGTGAGTTGTTTTTCCTAGTTTTTAAGTTAGAGACCCAGATCCCTAAGAGGATCATAAATTTGCCTGAGATCAAACAGCTATCTTTCTATTTTGAGCCACACCTCTGTTTCAGAGTTCCTAGGGGTCTGCAGTTCCTCAAGTGGGCACTCATCCTCTGCCTCTCTCTGTTTCCCTGCCTTCCCCTCACTGTGTGTGTCACCTGCCTTCCCTCGGCCTGCGTGTCACCTGCCCCCCAGCTACCCATCCAGAAGCGTCCACGTGATCCAGTTGTGAAGTTTTGGAATCGTGGCTCCTAAATGCTGTTTGAGTGTATTCCCATCCCATTGCAACTGTGTAGTTCCTGGCATTTTGGTTTGAGACTTCAGCAACTGGTCTCTGCCACCATTATCCTGTTAAAATCTAAATCTGGTCAGATCCCTGTCTGTCACCTTTTACTCTCCCACCCTAGGCTCATCTTGTCGAGCCCACAGTAGCTTCCCCACCCTGCCACACTTTCTGCTGTTCCTGCCACTCTGCTTCTACAGCTGCCTTATATCGAGGAGGAAAACTGCCTGACAAATCTATTCCCTCACAGGCTTCCCTCACATCCCCATGAGACAGGAATTTGGTTCAGTAGGTCCCATGGCATTTGTATTTATTGTCATGATTTGCGCCTCCCTTCTCTTGCCACCGTTTGGACTAAGGCATCTCACAACATGAGTGTTTCTCTTATTAGAATCATCTGTCCCAGGGCTGGAGAGATAGCTCAGTGGTGAAGAACACTGGTTGTTCTTGCAGAAGACCCAGGTTTGAATCCCAGCCCCCACATGGCAGCTAACAACTGTCCATAACTCCAGTCCCAGGGGATCTGGCAGCCTCTTCTGACCGCCGTGGGCATTGCACAACATTGGTGCACTTACCTAACATGCAAGCAACACACGCATACACATAAATAAAAATAATAAATAAAAATTTAAAAAAAAAGAATCATCTGTCCCAGACTTGCTGTAGCAGAATCAAGAGCCTTACCCCTCTAGGGCATCAGGGATTGTTTTTAACTTCAAGTGATTATCATATTGTGAGGAGGGAAGGGCCCCCTTTTTTTTTTTAATTTTTACAAAAACTATTGAAAATGTTTCATACATGCATATAAGGTATTTTGATCAAATCCATGCCCACTCCCCCCGCAACTCCTCCCAAATCTCCCCATCACCTTTTTATGATAACTTCATATGTTCTTTCTTCTTCTTTAACATATTCTTATGGGGATTTTGGCTACTCAAAGAGGCCCAAGAACATTTTGACTGTTGGCCAAGAAATGGCTACTTTTCTTTGGGGTCTTTTTACCCTAACTGCCTAGCCTATTCCTACCTCCTATTCTTATCACACCATCCTCTGAAGGGGTTACCCACATTGCCAATAGGGAATAGGGACACAGACCACTCTGGCTTCTTCCATGCTGAACAGGGACGCAGGGTAAGGCAATTGGAGTACCCCCTCAGTGGGTCAATCTAAAAGACTCCCAAATTGCATAACTTGTCTCTAAGGGGAGAAGAAAGTCCTTGAATCATGAATGGGAGATGTGAAGAAGTAAAGGCAAGAGTGATTAGCATTACAAGTTCTAGACAGGGAACTAGAAAAAAAATCAAAACAGGGCAATTTTCAAATGTTCATATCAGAGTCCATTGGAGTTTCTTGACAAGGGCTTCCAAAAGCATCCCTCTATTGGGTTCTTCCTCATTTTTCTTTTGTCTTCCAAGGCTGGACTAGTTGGCTGAGAAGAGTGGCTGATGACCCTCAGGTGAAGGCCCAGTGACCCTGCTTGGCACTCCTTTAATGAATGAGCACAACTGTCAACAAGCCCAATTGTGATTGTTTAGCAATCAGGTTCAGCCGAAGTCGTGATGATGGTAGTTATTTCATGCAGAAGGGACTGCTATATATCATCATCTTATTAAAAGAACCTGGAATTTAAAAGGATTTGGTGCTAGGAGCCACATATGAGGGAGAACATACATCGTTTGTTTTTCTGAGTCTGTGTTACTTCACTTAGTATAACGGTTTCTGGATCCATCCATTTACCTGAAAATTTCATTATTTCATCTTTCTTTACTGCTGAATAAGACTCCATTGTGTAAATGTACCCCATTTCTGTTAACCACTTGTTAGTTGAGGGACACTTAGGTCGCTTCCATCTCTTAGCTATTGTGAAAAGAGCGGCAACAAACATGGTTCTACAAATGTCTCTACAATAGGATGAGTCCTTTGGGTATATGCCAAGGAGTGACATAACCAGATGGTAGGTTCATTTTTAGTTTTTTTTTTTGTCCTTTTGATACAGGGTCTCCCTGTAGCCCCAGTTGTCCGCTGGCCTTGAACTCACAGAGATCCACCTGTCTCTGCCTCTGCTTCCTGAGTGTTGAGATTAAAGGCGTACACTACCATACCCAGCGAAAGTATTTTTTTTAACTTTTACAAAAACTTTGTTGAGAATTTCATACATGCATATAAGGTGTTTTGATCAATTAGCTTAGCAGTTAAGAACACTGGTTATTCTTGCACCCAGCACCCACATGGCAGGTAACAACTGTCTGTAACTCCAGTCCCAGGGGATCCAACAGCCTCTTCTGACCTCCACTGGCATTGCTGGACATGGGTGCACTTACGTACATGCAGGCCATACACGCATACACATAGAATAAAATAAAAAAAGAAATATTTTAAGGGAAAGGCAGTTTTACTAGATATAGATTCTAAGATATCTTTCAACTGAAATGTTCTGTGTAATTTCAGTCTTTTCAAATATAAGAAAGTTCAAATAAAGCAGGAATTTAATTTAAAAAAATAGAGAAGTGAAGTTTTTCATGATGAGTTAAAACTGAACATAGCTTGGATGAGCCCTCCTTTCTGTGATTGTTTTGACCCAATGACAAAAATTGAGAAGTAAATTTTATTCATAAAATATAAGATTTGGGCTGGAGAGATGGCTCAGCAGCCAAGAACACTGGTTGTCCTTGCAGAAGACCAGGGTTCGAATCCCAGCACCCACATGGCAGCTAACAACTGTCTGTAACTCCAGTTCCAGGGAATCCGACAGCCTCTTCTGTCCTCAGGGGCATTGCATGACACAGGTGCACTCACATACATGCAGTCAACACACTCAAACACATAAAATAAAAATAATAAAATATTTAAAATATATATAAGCAGATTTGTTAATGAGTTCTTGATTGTATATGGTTAAGTTTGTCTTCTGACTCCTCTTTCCAAATCTACTATTCAATCTTACCTGTACATTTTCCTACTGATGGTGATTTAAAACTTTAAGAACAGAGACAATAGCTTTGCTGTTTTTAAAACTTTGTGGGTTTTTTGTTTGCTTGTTTTTCTGGTGTACTTGTATAATATGCCTGTCTGCATTTGATCGATTGTGTGTTGAACGTGTGAAGTTTCACGCTGACAGTTTGAACTCCTTGATTACTTAGCATTTCGGTGTATAGCAATACCGTGTGCCCTGTAGATTATTAGCAGTCATACAAGTCGGTCACTGCAAGCAAGGACGTATGATGGAAAGAAAGTTGACTTTGGATTTATACTCAGTTCAAAACAAATGTTAACACTAATTTAAGGACCACCTTACCCCAGTAACCCAGCATTTAAAAGTGTGAAATCATTATTTTTGGTGTTATCTTGAATCCATATGGAAATCCATAAGGATTTAAAGTTTTTTTTAAAAAAAGTATAATGCTTCCTATTTTCTTTTCCCATGTTTCTTCTATCATCATTGCAGTATTGAACAGTAAAATGATCTTTTTTTTTAAAGAGTAGAAGTGGTGTCCTGGGCTTGTTTTATAATGTTGTACAGTGTATTAGTGCCAGATAAATATTAGACATTTTGTTTGGGAATATGATTATGATATTGAAATCTATAAGGAATCAACTCTATTCATTCGGGGTTTTTTTTCATTTCTAGACAAAGTATCTTGTCACACAGTCCAGTTAAAGCTGAGTCATGTTTTACCTTTATAACTCAATTATGAGCCATCGAGAAATTGCATTCTAATATCGTTAACATCTTAGCTGCAACTATGCATGACGTCTCAATTAGAGACTACTAGACAGAAAGGGCTTTTATAAATGGGTTTCATTTTTACAAAGTATTGTCAAGCACTTAAGTAGACTTTAAGATGACATTGCAAAATTTCAGAATGTGTTCCATGCTCCATCAAAAAGTTCATGAAGCCAAGAGTGGTGGCACATTCCTTTAACCCTGGCCACTCAAGAGACAAAGGCAGGCAGATCTCTGAAATGGAGCCAGTCTGGTCTACTAGGGCTACAGGGAGACCCTGCCTCAAAAAAAAAAAAAAAAGAAGAGTTCACAATTATTAAGTTAAAAATTTTTGAAAATGTATACTTTTCCCCTTGTTACATTTTGTAAAGATTTGCTTAGCTTATAATTTTCTCAATTTGGAGTAATGTGTGGGAGTTTAAGGTGAGTACAATGTCAAAGCATGATAAGTTGAAAAAAGTCATCAGTATTAAAAACAGATAATTCTGCCTTGAAAATATTTTAAAATCTCTGTCTGCAGGCTCTTCCAGATCATTAGCACTAGTGTTCAGAGTTTGCACATCTTGCCATTGTAAGGGCATTGTGGCATTTGTGTCTTAGAAATAATTTGGTATGAACAGATTTTATTTTGTAAGAATAAATAATTTGAAATGAAAATTCACAGTGTTAAAACATCTAGGAGTTCAGTTTTAATGTTTCCTAATAAGTAATTTTACCTGCAAATTAATCTACCTAATATAACTTTTTGAAGTTAACATTATTTGACATTAATTTATAATCATCACAGCCTTCTTGGCTTCTTATCATCCGTTTAGTACTACAATTTTGGTGTCGTCTTTTTAAAGGATGTTAGTTGTGAACACGTATTTTTAAACTTAAAAAAAAAAACCCATTGTCAGTCTCTGTCTTTTAATTATAATGCTTAGTCCCTTAACATTTAATGTAATCATTGGAAGATCAAATTACAACTTACTATTTTACTAAGAGTGTTTGTCTTATCTAAACTTTCTCCCACGTTCTTCCTCTTCCTTGGAGTTGAGTACTTTTAGAATGTCATTTTAATTCCCCTATTGGTTATTTTAGATAATTTGTATTGTTTTATATGGTTATTTTAGGAATTACAGTACACAGCCTTAATGGCGCCATCTTTTTAAGGTAAAATTATCCTACTCATAATCTCAAGAAATGTAAAAATACTGATTGCATTTGTCCCCTCACCCTGTATGCTATAGTTGTCAGTGTATGATACCTGCAAACCTCAGAAGCTGTTGCAACTTTTTCATTGAATTTAACATTGAAGAGATTAAGGGGAAAAAAAAAACTGGTCTTAATTATTTACTTGCATGCTTACCACTGCATTTCATTTGTGAGATCCAATTTCTATCTAGTATCCCTATTCTTCAGCCTCAATAAGTTCTTTGAGCATTTCTTTTACTGCCCGTTGGCTGGTAGCAATACTACTTTCATTGTTAAAGGCTCTTTTCAGTGGATATGGAATTCTAGTTCATAGCTATAGAGACTTTAGATTTTGATAGGTTTTTCTTAAAAGGCTGGGGAGGCCCTGAAATCTCAGTACTCTCTTAACTGCCTCAGCTGGACTCTACACGTGTAGTGCTTAGGGATCTCCCAGAGAGCTGGGACAGGATTTACATAAATGATTTAGGGTCTCCTCTTTTGTAGCTCACCCCCTTTGCAGAACTAAATAGAGAGCCAAGGAATAGGTCCACACTATACATGGCTAATTGACTTTTCAACAAAGTTGCAAAGATGATTTGGTAGAGAAAGATAATCTTTTCCACAGATGATGCTGTAACATTCAGATATCCATATACCACCCCCAATAATATTGATTCATACCTCACTGCATTTATAAGTTTGGGTCTATGACCCAAATTTAAAATACTTAAATGTGAAATATATTTCTTTGTCTGGAAGGAAACACAGGAGATAAACTTTGTGATTGATCCATAAAAGAAAGTGATAAATTGGACCTTATCAAACCCAAAATATCTACTCTTTACAACTTTTTTAAGCATAAAAATGGAATCATTGACTGGAAGAAAATGATTGCCCGAAGCATACATGATAAAGTGCTTGTGTCCAGAATATGCAAAGAACTCTTCAAGTTCAGTTATAAGAAACCAGCCACCTATTATTAAATCAACAGATTTCACCAGATACTTGATTCAAGAAGATAAAGCCATGACAAATCAGTGCTTAAAAATGCTCATCTTCATTAGTCACCAGGGAAACACAAATTGAAACCACAATGAAATACCACATGCACATTAAATTGTCTAAAATGAAAAGAATCTACCAATGAAGGATCAGCGAGAATAAGAAATAGCT
Organism: Nannospalax galili; assembly: GCF_000622305.1. Lineage (NCBI taxonomy): Eukaryota > Metazoa > Chordata > Mammalia > Rodentia > Spalacidae > Nannospalax > Nannospalax galili. The sequence continues at coordinate 1,585,610 of NW_008335297.1, read as the reverse complement.
GGGATTCTGGTGCCCTGGCACTAGGAGTGGAAAATGGCCTGGCCATTTTAGAAAACAGGTTGTTGATTTCTTAAAAATTGAAACATATCACTGTCACATGATCTAGTCATCTCCCTCCTAGGTCTGTAGGCAGATAAATGAAAGCATGCATCCAGGTAAATACTTGTACAGTGATGTTTATATTATCTTTGTAATAGTAAAATATTGGAAACAACCCAGTCAGAAGGTCTCTGGAGTGTGTGCCACAGCCTTAGATCAAATGTGTTCCATGGCAGAACTTGGACCACCATCCTTCTGGCCTCTGATTTAGCCCCTAAACCAGAATCACGTTTGGGTTTTTTTGTTTTGGGTTTTTTGTTTGTTTCTTTGTTTGTTTTTGTTGTCTTTTTGAGACAGGGTCTCCCTGTAGCCCCAGCTGTCCTAGAACTCTCTATGTAGACCAGGCTGGCCTTGATCTCACAGAGATCCGCCTGCCTCTGCTGGGATTAAAGGCGTGCGCCACAACGCCTGGCTCATGTTTGGGTTTTTTGTTGTGTCCTTTTGTGATGATCGTGCGTCCTCTGTCCGTGTTTGTTCATTCTGGGATCCAGACTGAGGGAGTAATGAAACATTACCGTTGCTCTGTTGATTGAGCCGAAGGAACCTGAAATAGAGGCGCTAAGGAGGAGTTTCAAACCAGCCTGCTTCTTATTTTCATTAGCACTTGTTGACTTTCTTCTTGTTTTAGCATGTATTAAAATCTTTAAAGGAAATCAATAGCTATAATTTTCTTTAATCTGTAGTATAAAAAGTATGTAGCTTTTAACTTTTATTTAGTCTATCAATGCTTTTTTTCCAATATGATTGGAAACATATTCCTATGAGCTCTCAGATCCCTTGATCTGAGAGCCAGAGCAGATGTATTGGTAATGACCACACAGCAGTAGAACTGAACTGTGGATAGAAGAACCCTGAGGCCCTATCTTAATACTTTTGTGTAAACTGGAGAAAAAAAAAATCATTTAATTTACACATTTTTAAAAATTTGTCAGTCTCTTCAACAGGCTGCATATAAGAGGTGAGAGTCTCCTCCATTACCAGTGGCTGGAACACAATGGATCACGCGGGAGCCATAGACACAGAGGATGAGCTGGGGCCTCTAGCTCACCTTGCACCAAGTCCTCAAAGTGAGGCCGTGGCTCATGAATTCCAGGAACTCTCGCTGCAGTCCAGTCAGCACTTACCCCCTCTGAACGAAAGGAAGAATGGTGAGTTCTTCAATTGCACCTGGGATTTCTGGTCAAGTTACCCTCTTACTGGGCCTAGTTAATTACAGTTTGTGAGTGACTCTTTGTTAGTTACACTTGTCAGTCCTTAAAAAGGAGACTCTGTCAGAGGTACTGGATGGTTTTACTAGGAATAGAATTTCACTTCCCAGCCAGTTTCTTGCTTGTGTTCCCAGCAAGTGTCTTTGGTGGCAGTGCTACCTTTCGAGGTCAGCCTTAGATTCAGTCCATCTTGGGCCAGGAAGACCTCTTGCTGGAATGACACCATGAGGTTGCTGATGCCAGGGAAGCAGACAATGGTCATGACCTCATTCTCCCTTTCTCCATCTCCAGTAGGGCCTTAATTTCGGAAATGGCAGGAGTTAGCCTACCTCAACAGTCACTAAAAAAGCAAGAACTTCTTACTTGTTTTGATAATAATTGGATACAAGATGAGCCAGGTTCTATCTTGGACTAGTTCATTCTTGTATACAAAGTGAATGTTTTCTGATCATTCCTTACCAATGTGGCAAATAACCATTGATCAGACTATCCCAGAGCCTCCAGAAAACAATACAAATGAATAATATACATGATATACAAGTTCTAATTTGCTTTCTGTTGTGATAAACACCATGACCAAAAGCAACTTGGGGAAGAAAGGGCTTATTTGGCTTACAGGTTACAGTCCATCATCAAGGGAAGCCAAGGCAAGAACCTGGAGAATAGAAATGGAAATCATGAAGGAACACTGCTTACAGCTACCTTTCTTACACAGCCCAGGCCGACCTGCCCACAGGTGACACTGCCCATAGTGGGCTAGGCCCTCCTACAGCAATCAGCAGTCAAGAAAATACCCACAGACATAGCCACAGGCCAGTGTGATGGAGATAATTACTCAGTTCAGGACCTTATCCATTCTAGGCAAGTACTTATCACTGAACTGCACCCCCTGCTGCACTAGTCCTTAGGAAGGCACATGAAATAGTTAACCAGTTACTTTATCAATGTAGCTATATTTTATCAAACAGTGCAATCATTTATAGGATTACTCTTTCTACTCTCATAGTACTAAAACCATATCCAAATTCTGTGTGGCTTCCTGTGGTTAGTGTTTGTGTCAGCCCGTCTCCCCACACATCACCTGTCAAGCTATAATTCCAGGATGGGTCTTCATTTCTATCTCTTTTGTTTGAGTTCAAACAATTTTTAAAATGCATGCATGATTCAACACTGAAAATGTCATGTCTAAATCTTAAGTACCATTCCCAAAACAGTACAACTGGATTTCTTCAGTGGTTTCATATTCATAATCTTTTTGACATAATCATTTATGTTTGATTTCTTTTAGTTTGTAGCCATGGGGGGGTGAATTTATGTTTTAGAGTATATTCTTTTGTGTTCTGTTTTGTAGATAAAAGCACATAATTTAAGGTGTTCTGAGTCTACAATGAGACTATGAGTCCCAGAATTTTTACTAGTGTCCTTCCTGAGAAAAAATACTGTTTGACCCTTTTTTTGGAGACCAGTCTCATTATGTACCCCTGCCTATCCTGGAACTAGGTAGGCCAGGCTGGCCTTGAACTCACAGAGATCTATCTGTCTATCTGACTCTGCCTCCTAAGTACTGGAAATGCTGGAATTAAAGGTATATACCATCACATCTGGCATTATTGGACTGTCTTTTAAAATAGTTTTAAAAGAGTTTTTTGTAACAATGCAATACTTTAAGATTATAGCTTGAGAGTCATTAATGTATTGAAGGTTTTTCTTTTCTTTATTGCTGCAGTGTGTCTATAAACAGAAAGTGAGCTTTGAATGAAGTTGGTTTTTCAGCCAATGTGTTTTCCCCAAATACTTTTTTGTTCGATACTGTTAAGCCATGAAAGACAATCTCGTGATGAGATGCTGTGTAAGTACTCAAACAGGAGGTAATTCCCTTTTCTAATAAATGACATCAGGAAGCTTGAAGCCTTCCTTATATTCAGGCATATATTCTAACTACAGGCTCATAATATACCTAATTTATATGCCCATTCCAGGGTAGAAAAGCAGTCTTTGCATCCAAGCTATCAGAAGTCTAGCTTTTTAGGAAGATACTGGTCAAGGGATACAAAATGTAAGTTAGGAGAAATAAGTTGAAGTGATCTAGTGTGCAAGGTGATGACTCTAATTAATAACAGTATATTGTCTTCTTGGAAATGTCTAAGAGCAAATTCTAAGTGTCCTTACCACAAAAGCCTTGTGTGATACAAGGCCTATGTTAGGAGCTCCATTTAGCCATTCTAAGGAGTATGCCTATTTCAAAATGCCATTATACATTATAAATATATACTGTTCTTGTTAATTAAAATAAAAAGAAATCTAGGTTTTTGAGCAGAATTTATTTATATCAAGTAATACATATAGATGAAAAGACCCTCACTTCCTCACTCTAATGATTTTTAGTGTATGTTCATATTTTTAGATCTTCTTGCAATCATATTTAAATCATATCAAAATGTAGGTGTTGGCCTCAAGAGCACTACAAAGAATTGTTTAGATCCTGTGAAATCATCACATTTCCCTATTATTGTATTTTCTTCTTACTTCTAAGTGTTTCAGTGTTTCCTACTAGAACTTTGTTTTCTGTTGGAGAAAATTGAAGTATTTAAATTTGTGATTAGTGATTAGGATTGTGTCACTAAAGCTTATAATTCAGCTCTGAAAAGGGGATGGATTGACATTTAAGTATTCATTCCAGTATCTTCCCTCATATTTTTTTAGAAATATTTATGTTAGTGTGTTAGTGGATTGGCAGAATAGTCCCACTACTAAGTAAATATGGAAGATGTTCAGCACAGATAAGCTACACTTTTTCTTTACGTCTCAATGTGATTAAAATTATATTTACTGGAATGTCAAGTCAGGCAGTCATTTAAGCAGTTAGCTTTTCCCAGATGAGCCCCATAAAGGAAACTCAACATGTATGCACATAAGCAGTGTTTCTTTATGAAGACCTCAAGCTTCATTTTGACGTTTTGCACACCAATTAGATCCATCTTCTTACTTCCATATTAATGTTCCTGAAGTTGGTCAGTTAGTGTTCAAATAGGAAATGCTCAGGTGCTGTAAGCTGAATAAAAGCAGGGGAGGACAGTATAGGTGGATTACAGATCCCCACAGGAGCTGCAGCCCTTTGCCTGTGCCCACACTCTAGGAGAGCCCTACTCTGAGGATGCTCCTCCATGAGGTTATTTGCCAGACAGGTAACCAGAACAGCTCCAGCAGTGCTGGTGGCAAATAAAAGGCCGCAGTCATTGCTAGTGTTGCTGCAGAGAAACCAGTATGGATTTCCATTTAAAGAGCTGCTCAGCCTTTTGGGTGTATCTTGAGTCTAGGTGTTTCAATGTGAGGCTCAACCACCTTAATATAGTCACAGAAATTTCAAGTAACAGTGAAATGAGAAGTTAGCACCTGCTGACATCGTATACTGAAAGGCATTTGAAACTCCATTTACTATGAAATAGCAGGTTTGGGGTCTTAGTGAGGAGGAGAGATTTAGTCATTCTTTTTTAAAACTTTGGTATTACTAGGTATTATAGTTAAGAACTTGAGTTTATAATCCCATCTTGAAATGTTTTTTTAGATTGTTTTTCCTTCCATTAATCACAGTGAACAATTTAGACCCTCTTTTTCTCTGTTCTTGAATGACCCCTACTAGACAGAAATAGCATATTCAAAGGTTTGTTGGTAAGGGCCAGGAGTGGTACTGCACACCCTTAGTCCTAGCCCTGCCTCAGGAGGCAGAGGCAGGTGAACCTCTGTGAGATAAGACCAGCCTAGTCTACATAGTGAGTTATAGGCCAGCTGGGGCTACAAGTGACCCTGTCTCAAAACAAAAGCAAACAAAAAAGTTTGCTACCCACAAAGAAATACAAGGTATCTCTTGGCTTTGGTATTAATCTAACTACACACAGTCAGGTGAACTTTACCATACTGTGGCACTGAGCCAAGGGTGGCTACTCACATTGTACTTTAGAGAATGATGGCTTATGCTCTCAGCTGCTCTGTTCTTTGGGTTTTACTCAGAGAGCATTTTCCCACCCTTCATTAACCAGTTGGTATAGGTGTTTGGAAGTGCACAGAGGTAAAAAAAAAAAATTCATCTTGGGCAAACTCTGTTCCTTAGACTGCACATGAGCTGGTGCAGGAGAATGGAGTCATGGAGAGGTAGAAAGTGTCTGTTTCTCTACAGAGCCAACTATCACAAACGAGAAGGAAGTAGGTGCTGAGTAGCTGGGACAGAGCTCTGGATTCTTTCTTTCCGTGTCTGTAACTGGAAATAATGGAAATGAATAATTCTCTGCTAAATTCTGCCCCTTCCCTGCTCCCAGTGGCTGTGCTGTGTTGGTATTTTGTACACTGTGATTCTCGAGGACATTGATAAACATTCTGTCATTCTGTTCCATTTGGTTCTTTTCTTTCTTTCTTTCTTTCTTTTTTTCTGTTTTGAGGAATTAGGCTAAGAGAAATGTATATTTGTAAGTTTCCTTAGTCAAAGTTTTGGTTTTTTAAATTGGCCTTTGGGATTTAGACTACACACAATTATAGAGTTCAGAAGCAAACTGTAAACTGACAACTGCAAATGAAGTTCTTAATTAGTTGTGGCAGCTCATATATGATGTTGTTTGTGACAGTTTATCTCCTGAACCCTTCAACACGAGAAAGAAGCCTGACTAGCACCTTAAGGGCAGGAGAGGCACTTCTGTTTCATGATGACTTTATGAATTCTCCTATTAAATAACATGCCTTGTTTCACAATGTCAGTGCCTATCACCTGTCTGCCCTCTTTTTCTACTCTGGGTTTCTTACTTAGATAGTTTTGTTGTTACTAAGGATTTAGTTTGCTTCAGCATGTTCCTGAACACACCCATGAAGTGTCTGCCTTGAGGAGGACAGGCTGTGCGGGAATTGTCTTCCCGCCTTTTGAGCTGGCAGTGAGTCTGATCTGATGCAGCAGGGTCAGCTTTAGGGTTGCTGGGGCTTTGGGGACAGGTAAAGCTCATGATTTCAAAGAAGCCCCACTCACAGCACTCCTCAAACCTCATTTCAAGTCATTTTTCCAAACTTTTAAACTGTGTCTCTTACAGAAATACCCTTGGGGCATCAGCAATTATCCTATATTAAAAGGAAGACTTAGAGAATAATAGTAATTAGTGGCTTAAGCCACTATTGAAACCATACCATCCTAAACCTAAAGAAATGCCTACCTAAAAATTCATTAAGGCTTTTCTATTAACTACATTCAAGAAACAAAAGATATATTTCTTGTATAAATTGATATGATTTTCTTTTTTTTTTTTTTTTTGAGACAGGGTCTCCCTGTAGCCCCAGCTGGCCTGGAACTCTATGTAGACCAGGCTGGCCTGGAACTCACAGAGATCTGCCTGCGTCTGTCTCTCAAGTGCTAGGATTAAAGGTGTGCGCCACTACGCCCAGCAACATGATTTTCTTAAAATAGAATCCACTATATGTTATTATTAGACATTGGACCAGTGAATAACTAATTTATGAAGGAAAAAGTCTGCTGTCCCTCAAAAAGCAACTACAACATGTAGAATAGCATGTATTATAAAGACTAACTAAGAAATATTACCAATCTGTAAGTTCCTGGCTGCCTAGACCTGTCCAGGCTACTTGGACTTTATGATCACTCCCTGAGTCAGGCTCACATACTTAGTAAAATTAACTTGGGGCTCTTTTTTATGTCTGCTACCTAACCTCACCGCAGTGACCTATTGAATAAACATCAGATACCTGTACTCTACCTTACCTGTAAAAGAACTTATTTCTAAATAGAGGGTACTGGAAAAACATAACCCACAATTATTTTCACTCCTCTGTCATTTAGCTTACATTTTAAGATATCAATAATGTGGTACAGACAATAATGTTGTAACAGACAACAACAAGACAAACATGAGACTAACAAATGGATTAACATTTTCTCTTTGGTTTGTAGTTATTAATCACATAAACTAATGAGCAGTCATGCCCGATGTTTTTGTAACTCCTTTATCCCTTACTGTTGGCTCTCCTGCCTCACTACTGCCCTCACTGTTATTAACAGGAAGTGTAGTCTTTGGGGAGTCAGGACTCCAGCCTCCTCCGCTGGCTCAGTCTGTGAGCATGGGTAAGTCTGAGAAGCACTCTGTGTCACAGCACACCCACCATAGTATCTGTCTGGAGCTTCAGCCATTGTCCCTTCTGACTGCCGTTCCTCATCCCATCATCTACTGTTTCATTTTCACTTTTGTCTTGTGTTCTTCATTGGGCAGCAAAACCATAAATATGCTTCCATCTCAACCAACTGATGGAGTTTTCCATAGATCCAGATTAGTATGTTGTGGTATTATTAGACATACATGAGCCCTTTCAGACAGATACTCCTCCATTTTCAAAAAGAAAGAGAAATTGATTTGATGTCATCATTCTAGAAAATAATGCATCTACTTTAAACTGTGTGGCATTCTCTTGTGCTTCTCAAGGGCTGGAAGGTACGTATTAGCACTTAGCATTTTTATAGTAGCACCAGACTGTTTGTTTAAAAGGCACTATTTCAACTTTTTTTTAAAGCCCAAATGATCTGTGTTCTTTTCTTTTCATATGCATTGCTGATTTCATTGAGAAAGTGCTAATATCTGTATTCACCAATGTAAAATTTTGATATGTATTGAATAAGGATATAATAAATAAAGCAAAAAGTCCCATTCACCATTTGCCTTTGGTTCTCGTAGGCTAACTTTAAAAACTACCAAGTGTTAGGATGGTCAACACTGCAGTTTGGAGATTCATACCAACATACTAGAAAGCTCTCTTTGACAGAGCCATGATCTTGACATAACAATTAGGAAGATACTGACTGGGCTGCTTTATCAATTCCCCACTAAGTATTATATAAAAGAAAAGTTTGCCATATTAGACCACTAGCTCGCTCAGGATATTTAAAATTGGTATTTCTAGGAGAGAAATAAAAATATTTTTAATTTTTGTATTTTTTTATTTTTCTGTGTAGAGGCCAGAGTGGTTAAACTCTGGTCATCAGGCTTAGCAGCCAGAGCCTTTAATACCCACTTAGCCATCTTGCCAGACCCTGAAAGATATTTTTTAAAATATATTATTAACAAACATTGAGATGATTTTTGTGCCCCTTAGTCCAAAATAATTTCTAGATTTTCAGTATCTAGTGCAAAGTTGCCAATTCAGAATGCCCTGTAATCCTGTGAAACTGTTGGATACATAGATCTTTGAAAGCAAGTCCCCTGACTACAGAAAATTAATGTAGAGAAGATTCTTGCAGAACCTAGTTTTAAAGAAAGAGGGCTTATGTATTCAGCTTTGGTCAAGTCCATGCCACTGTGCTATCTAGATACACAGTGTCGGGCCACTAAAGCCCATACCTCATTTATGTGTGGGAATGTTAGCTGGGCCTCACAGGTTGTTGGAAGATGAAGGGATGTGGCCAACTCACACAGGGCATGTCTTAAGCTCTCAGCATTGCATGCTTGATGTACAAGAGCCACCAAGGAAGTAGCACACACAGTGGTTATACCACAAACTCTGAAGCCACCCAGTCTAGACCTTGCTGTGGATGACTAACTGTGCATTTTCCTCCCTCTGCCTCTTTTCCTCCCCTGCAAATTGGGCATCATACCTACTACCTGCTCCTATGGGTTGCTATGACAGTAAGTAGATTAATCTCTGCCAAGTGTTTCAAATAGCACAGAGCACACAGCACTTGGGTTGTTTGTTATTAGTGTGGATACTTTGAGAATGCAGTATCTTCGTTTATATGAAGTGAATATCGTAAGTTTTGCTCCCAGCTTCCAAAATTACTTCTTTCTTCCTGCCTCTCCATATACCTTCATAACATTAAAGAATGCTTTGTCTAATGAGCCCTGGGAGGGTAAAGGCGGTGGGCATGGGTTTCCCATGAAGTTGTCTGTTGTGGGTGCTGCCAGTTCCCACAATCCTAGCATTCCCTGGGCACCAGTCAGTGTCTACCAGGAAGGACTTTGAGATTGTGAAGCATGTGAAAAGACAAACAGGCCAATACTCAGAGCTCCCTAGGGACTCTGCCCTCATGAACAGACTCTGTGCTGACATTTTCACAGGCTGCTTGCAGGAATTCCAGTAGGGTCGGTCCACTTGGTAAACTCCTAAACAGACCCTCCATCACAGAGTGCTGATTTACAGCTTTTCTCCCTCCCACGTCCTTGTTCTGAAGAGATTAACACAGGAGATAAGATCGAAGAGACGCTGAAGGACTGAGATGTGTGTGATAAGTGCTAGACAGAGGACACTTGGTATTTTGGAATAATAAAGTAGCTATTTGTAGTATTTAAAGAGATTTCTTATTCTGAATCATCTTATAAAATTTTTTTCACTTTAATTCCAGAAAATCTCTGGCATAATCCCATTTCTCATTTTTTATTATTGCCCAAATCATTTAACAAAGGAATTAATTAGATCCAGAAATCACCTGTTACAAAATCAACATCGATGTTAAGAATGCATGTATGTGTCTGCCTGCTTGTTTCCCAGTGACCTTTGGGATGTGTAAATCCAGTGACTTAGAATGTTGCCCCGGAAGCTCTTGAGGTAATGGCAGCCATTTTACATGATGTTTTAAGGTCATCAAAGGCAGGGCTGTAAATTGTTTGTCAGTTCATCTGGGTCCCCTTAAGCTATTTTATTGTGTGCTATTATACTTTCTTATTTTAAAAAGTATACTGCTAAAAATAAATGAGAAGGGCAGAACCCGAGATTTGGAATCTGGACTACTTAAGGAAATAGGTAATTAGGATTTATTTGGTTTATAGTTGGCCTTAACTGCTACCAGCCTTGTGGCTGTCCCATCGGAAGTCTGAGTAGCATGTCTGAAATTCCAGAAGTGGACACTTCTTCCACTCTGGAGAGGCAAGTTATCACGAGAGTTTGTGTGGTTTGTTACCCTGTTCACATATTTCTTTTCAGTGGGTTAATCCTTAGGTGAATCTGCAAAATTCCAACTATTAAGTAAGACTCCTACACAATTGGAAATTTCTTAGAATTTCGTATCCATTTTTCTGTTGTAGGAATGTAATATGTTTTGAATGATTTTTAAGAACAGGAGCACAAACAAGTAAATGACTTATCTCAACTAAGCCTCAAAATTAGTGGTAGAAGTAGGTATCATATTAGGAACCCAGAATATTCTAGCTATCCGTAGTTCACAAAACAACAGCAGCAAACAGACCAACCAGCCACTAGCTAAGTATAGTGCTACACACCTTTAATGCCAGCACCTGAGTGGCAGAGGCAGGCAGATCTCTGTGAATTCGAGGACTGCCTGGTCTACTTTAAGAGGTTTGAGACCCTGTCTCAAAACAGCAACAATAATGAAAACTAAAGTGAAATAATAAATTGACCTCTAGAACTTCTTAAAAGTCCTGGAGAATTGTGTGGCTCTTGATTAGTGTTCAAAATATAAACGCAAAGGAAAATATTTGGAAGGGTGTTTTTCTCAAGCGAAAAATAACTGATATTTACCTAGACATTTTCTTAGTATGAAGAGGAATTACTCTTCTAATATATCTTCTGACATATGGATACATGCATGTTAGTTTCCCCTTTTCTTTCAGACATGAAAGTAGAGTGCCACCTGATCGCTAAAGGCTTTCCACAGTATGCGATGCTGACACCTTCAAATGTGTATGTGAAAATTTTTATTTGGATGTCCAAAGTTTATAATTTGGAGGATTTTTTTAAGATAAGAGATTTGACCTTATATCAATGAAATCAAGTTCAGACTAAAAAACTAAAATTTAAAGAATTCAAGAGCTGTGACTCTCAAGGCCAAGTGTTTTAAAAGACTACATTGATTTTTGTTTTCTTCAACTATTGAACTATCTAAATGCCTTTTCTCATCGAAGTGTATACATTCATAAGGCTGAATGGTTCCTGTACCCTTAGGAGTGGAGTGTTGTATTTATGCCACTCAGGCCCCCTCATTGATGGAAGGTTCCAGTCTACAGTCCCTACTGAGTTTCTTTCCACTGGTACCAAGTTCAGAAATACTCAAAACTACCCTTGTAGATTTATTTTTCTTTCAGTATAATTGGGGGTAGAGTATAGGTGTTCGTGGAGAAGCATTTCATTACAGCTTTAACATACTCATTAACAGTTTCCAGAGCAAAGATACATCTCTTTTAAAAGTGCCTATATCATTTTTAGGTATACAATATTGAACTCAGTATAAACCCTGTAAGTCATAAAATTGAATGAGTTTTTAACCTTTAAAAAAGATCTCCATTTCATTTTAAAATATACTGTTTCTTACGGAAAGACTCATTGTTTTTGCTCATAACAGTGAGATGTTGATGCATATGATCTGTATGTATTGATACTAGTCATAATCAGTTGCACTCGGATCCTTGGCAGCCAGAGCCTTTAATACCCACTTAGCCATCTTGCCAGACCCTGAAAGATATTTTTTAAAATATATTATTAACAAACATTGAGATGATTTTTGTGCCCCTTAGTCCAAAATAATTTCTAGATTTTCAGTATCTAGTGCAAAGTTGCCAATTCAGAATGCCCTGTAATCCTGTGAAACTGTTGGATACATAGATCTTTGAAAGCAAGTCCCCTGACTACAGAAAATTAATGTAGAGAAGATTCTTGCAGAACCTAGTTTTAAAGAAAGAGGGCTTATGTATTCAGCTTTGGTCAAGTCCATGCCACTGTGCTATCTAGATACACAGTGTCGGGCCACTAAAGCCCATACCTCATTTATGTGTGGGAATGTTAGCTGGGCCTCACAGGTTGTTGGAAGATGAAGGGATGTGGCCAACTCACACAGGGCATGTCTTAAGCTCTCAGCATTGCATGCTTGATGTACAAGAGCCACCAAGGAAGTAGCACACACAGTGGTTATACCACAAACTCTGAAGCCACCCAGTCTAGACCTTGCTGTGGATGACTAACTGTGCATTTTTTAAAGATTTATTTAAGAGTGTATGTATGTGTGTGTACACATGCATGTATACATGCTTATGTGCACACATGTGAGTATGGGTCCCCATGAAGGCCAGATGAAGGCATCAAATCCCCTGGAGCTGGAGTTACAGGTAGTTTTAAACTGCCAGATGTGAGTGCTAGGAACCAAACTCTAGTTTTATGCAAGAGCAACAAGTGTTTTTAGCCACTGGTCCATCTCTCCAGTCTCTTGTGTCCCACTTTTGAAACTCAGTTATTTTATGCATTGATGAATTGATCGTTTCACTCCATGAAATATCTTCTGTCCTTGTCATTGATCCTTCTGAAGTCTACTGTGTTTGAGATTAATGTAGCCCCTCTGTTTTTCTTATACTTAGCTTGCATGAGCTCCTGTCTCCCCATGCTTTTACCTTTAACCCATGTATATATTTAGGTGGTTTCTTACAGACAGCACAGAGCCATCTTTCTTATACCTACTTGATAAAGACTTTCAGTTGCACTGTTTAGATCACTTCTATTTAAGGTGTGTGCCTGGTGTATTAGTTATCTGTTACTGTGTAGCAAATTACTTGAAACCTTAGCAGCTTAACCGATAGTCATTTCTCATCTTTATGGTTTCTGTTGATCAGGAATTCAGCATGTAGCCAGGTACCTCTGTTCAGAGTCAGCTAGTCCCTGCAGTTCGTTTAGCTCCAGTTCCAGCAGATCTGACACCTTCTTCTGACTCCATGGGCATTACACGACATGGGTGCACTTACACGCATGTAGGCAATACACTCATACACATAAAATAAAAATAATAAATAATTTTTAATTAAAAGAAATACTGAATTTAAAAAATTATATTTGCCTCAGTATTTGAATTGGATTCAACTTGGCACAATAGTCCAGCTATTAAGAAGTAACCAATGGGTGTGCTTCTCTCCTCACAGTAGAACAAGTGGGAATTTTCTTGTCAAGAACATCTAGTTCTATTAAAACAAGGAATGAAATTGTAATTAATCATGAACGCAAGCAACTATCCCTGTTGCACAATGTCCCACCAGCCCCTTCCCAACCCAAGAGACAGCCAGCCCAGCCTGGGAAGTCCTGGTGCAGCGGGGTGTCTGTCATTTGGTATTCCACATTCGCTACTCTCATCTCCTTTCTTTCCTTTCTTTCTTTTTCTTATTTTTGTTTTGTTTTTGAGCCTCAACTTTAAGTTTCATTTAAATATTGAAATATTCATTTGTGTATCTTATGTATTGAGCATAATCCCCAGCACCCCTTTACCCTCCCTTTCCTCACCCTTCTGCCCCCCAGTTAGTCCCCTTTGTTCCTCTGGACAGTTTCACATCACTTTCTCATCATATGCACATGGATGATCTTCTGTGTCTCTGTAAAACGGAGGATCCACAAATGGGAGCAAGCGTACGACGACTGGCTTCACTGGCTTAGTGATTGCCTCTAGTTGCATCCATTTTCCTGAAAACGCCACGCCTTCATTCTCTCTTATTAGTTTTTAATAAATCTTCCTGCCTCATCTTTCCTGGTACCATAATTACAGGGGTGCACCACCACCCTAACTTCTTTCTCTGATATAGTTTGTGTTTTTCATGATACACACATAATGCTGTTATATCAGTGAAAAAAATAACCTTTTAAAAAAATATGTAATGGGGATTATCAGAGGGATTTGGTAGGTGAGTATTAAATTACCATACTGGGGAAATTCTACTTAGAGCTGACTTTTCACAATTCATCGTAGATTCTCATTCTTTATTGATGTGTAAAAGTTTAAATAAAATTTAAAAGTTTAGAGAAAAGATAGAGTGGACCAGTCTGTGTACACATGAGCCACCTAGAGCAGGCCAGCAGCACCATCCAGGAGCTGGTGGGGCCAGGCCATACTCACTAGTTCTAGGAAACCCACTAACAGAGGAAACCAAATAAATAAGAGTCACCAACATACTTAGACTTTGAACTGTAGAGTGTATCATTTTTAAATTTTATCAGAGGAGTTTCGTATATAGAGTTCCATTTTGTAGTCCAAATGTTTGAAAACATATATATGTGGGTTTCGGTTTATTTGTGGCTTGTTTTGAGGCAAGGTCTCACTATATCACCCAGGGGGGCCTGGGACTCAGTGTCCCCTGACTTACTCTCCTGAGTACTGGCACCCCCAGATGTTGATTTGAATTAAGGTGCTGGCTGGTGTGAATGTGCTGATGGGGATCTTTTCATGCTGTGCACTTCTTATGAGCTGTTGCTCTCCAGCTTTTCCTTTTGTAAGGACTGCAATCATATAAATACCTAATATTTATGTAGTTACTGTGTCTTCTCACAGAAACCTGCTTTTTGCCTCTTCCCTTGATAATATAACCAGTCAACATGTATTTTTTTAGATCCATCTACAAACAAGGCACCTTGTCGGGTTTTCCCTGTACCACTCATCACCAGACTTTCCTCCTTACCACACAGCAGGTGAGAGCCCTTGAGTACACAGCCATGTGCAGCCCTGATTTTACCTGGAGAGAGGTCTTCTTTCCTCTAGAGGCAAAGGCATTGTACTCCTGAGCTAAGTTGTAACTGCTTCCATTTTAATGAGACTCATAAAGGGAGAGGTTAAATCAAGTAAATGACCTGCTCATTGGGAATATAGTTTTAAAGATACTGTCGCACTGCCCGAATGCTGCTTCCAAAGGTTACAAAGTAAAGGTTCAATTTTATGTGAGCAGTTTTCCTTTAACCGTCTCCTGAAGATTGAGACATTACTCTACAGTCCTTCAGTGAGCCTGTCAGGATTGCCAGAAGGTATCATAGATGCCGTACAAAATATTCATGCAGGCTTATGCACACAAAAGCCGACAGTCGCCATCAGTGCTCTTCTGCATGATGTATTCTGCCTTTATGTCTGTCTCAGAAAATGTCCCTGTTTTAGGGAGAAAGATTTCATAACCAAGTACCTTGGTGGTTTGGTGCCCAGACCCTCACTCAGTTTGGTCTGTCTATTCATTTCAGTGCTTTTAAGGTTCTCTCAGAAAGGAATAAAGGAATTTTAAGGCATCTGTAGTAGATGCCAATCATTTAATTATTTTTAATCTTTAAAAAAATTACCTCTATGTATTGTGTGTGTGTGCATGTGCAACAGTACACATTGTGGAAGTCAGAAGACACCTTGGGGGACTTGGTTCTCTCTATCATGAGGGTCCCAGGGATCAAACTCAGGTTGGAAGACTTAGCAGCAAGCACCTTTACCAACCAAACCATCTCACAGCCCTCCTTTTAATCTTCTAAATAAATACACATTTACACTTTCCAGGAAAATTAAGAATCTAAAATAGATTACCCTCTTACGGCAATTTATTTTATAATAAACTATTTGACATTTAAGGACTAAAATAAGAATCTACTTTTACTCTTTTACTAGTTCTACAAATTATTTTTTCTGTGGTAAAATATAAATGAACATTTTTCACTTCTAATTTCCCATTTTAAAGTTACAGTCTTTACATGTTCTTTTTAACTCCTGGAGTTAGAACCATTTATTAGCTCTAAGAACCATCTATATATAAGTTACAGGCATGCCCAAATACATCAGCATGCACTTGTAAGAATAAATCCATTCTTGGGGCTGGACAGATGGCTCAGCAGTTAGAAGAACTGGCTGCTCTTGTAGAGGACTCAGACCCAGCACCCACATGGCAGCTAACAACCATCCATAACTCCAATTCCACGGGATCTGATGCCCTCTTCTGACTTCCATGGGCACTGCATGACATGGGTGCATCAACCTACAAGCAAGCATATACTCATACACATAAAATAGGAATAAAATAAAATATTTTTAATTATAAAAAAGAATAAATCCATTTTTGATAGTATAATTATCAAAACGTGTATAACAGTGTTTAAGGTGTAGCCCTTGTTTATCTTCCTCTTGTTTCTCAGTAATACCCCTTTTAATTTTTTCTGTTTTTCAGCCAAGATCTTATCAAGCATTAGCCTGTACATTTAGCTGATAGATCCTTATTTCCTCATAATCCAGTTCAGTTCTCCTCCAGTCTCTCACAACGTGGCATTTTTGAAGTATCTAAGCCAGTTATTTTGCAGAATGGCACCAATTTTGATTTGTCTGATTGGGTCATCGTGGGAGTTTTTGGTTAGAGGTACTGTGTCCTCAGTGAGTCATGTCAGGAGGTATGTGACAGCTTGATCCATTGGATGAGATTGAGATTACTTCCTTGATTAAGCTAGTGCTCCTCCTCCTATTTGTGTGTAAATGCATCTTTTCTTCTTTGTAATTCATAAGTAGTATGTAGGATATGACCTTAAAACATAACTGTTCTGTGTCCAAGCCATCTTTTACCCATTGTTTGAATGACCTAATCATTACAGAGTCACTTACAAAATGATTTTCCAATTCTGAGATTCCTTCTGTATTTGCTAGCTGGAATTCTGAGATGACGAGCCTTCTCTAAGGGAGAGACCACTGTGGAGTCATAGATTCTTTTTAAAACAGGTGCTATCCATTACTTTCATCATTTTTTACATTATTATTTTTTATTCTGTGCCTGTATATATATATATGTGGGGGGCACACCTGTGCCATGGCTTATGTGCGGAAGTCAGAAGATAACTGGTGGGAATCATTTCTCTTTCCATCATACAGGTTCCAGGAACCAAACTGAGATCTTTGGACTGGGTAGCAAGTACCTTTACCTACTGAGTCATCTCACCAGCACCCTGTCATTATTTTGATGCAGAGATTGCCCCAAATTGGAAAATGAGACTCCTTCAGCATTACCTGGTCATCCATAGCAACTGAAAGTAGATTAACATAGAAATTCTTTCTAGAGTGAAGAACTAGTTATAGTAACTGGCTTGTGAATATCTCAAGAAAACTTGGATTTTAATATTCAACAGGAGAAGAACTAGGAAAAAGAAAAATATAAGAATAATAAAAGATGGGCTGGAGAGATGGCTCAGTGGTTAAGAGCACTGGCTGTTCTTACAGAGGACCCAGGTTCAGTTCCCAGCCCCCGTATGTTGGCTAACAACCATTTGTAACTCCGGTTCCAGGGGATCCAATGCCCTCTTCTGACCTCTGCACACATTGCACAACATGGGTATACTCACATACATGCAGGCAATATACTCATACAACTAAAATAAAAATAACAAAATATTTTTTTAGAAAGAATAAAAAAAACTGTCTTTGTGACCTATTACTCTTTTGTGTTCTTTTGACTATCCCTTCTCATTTTTGGTATAAGTTACGCTAGGATCTCCTTAAACATCCATTGACCCAATCTTAGAATTATCCATTTCTCTAAGAATCTTTGTGGTTCCTCTTAGTGGGGAATAGTATTTAGAAATCAAGACCTGAGAGCTAAACATATTTTGGCCATCATTCACAGTGAAGTGTCATTGCTTCTGGTCCTATTTGTTGTTCCCTTTTTATTTTATTTTATTTTATAGGAATTTTTTAAAACAGTATGTTCAGGATAAGGGTAACCTTACAGTCTTGAAGATAAACAAAACCAGGTTACTTTCCAGAATCAAAGGCCTACAATAACACTGCAGGACTTTAGACAGATAAACAGTCTGCTCAGTGGAACAGAATAGAGAAATCAGAAATAGACAGCACTCAGTTACTCGGTTCTTTGTAGAGCAGCATGTATGTACCATGGGGAAACAGTGATCATTAAAAAAAAAAAAACAAAAAAACTAGTTCTTGGGTAGTTAAATATCCAGTGGAAAGAAATTTATCTTCTGCTCATACCATACAGGAAATATCCAACTGTGAAGGCAGAATAGTACCAAAACTTTGGACGTGCCATGTCTCCATGACCGTGGAGTGCACAAAATTATCAGACTGATAGATTATTTAATCACCAACACTTGTGCAGCAACACACATCGAGAGAGAAGGCCCATAGAATGTAAAGAGAGAAATCTCAGTAGATATATTTAACAAAAGAATAGTCTGGAATGTGTGAAAGATTTCTATAAGCCAGTCTAATCTATGTAACACGAGCCTTAAGAGATAGTCTCAGTGGAGGTTGTCCACATGATGTCTGTGGGTAAGGATACGTAGTCCTCAGTCATCAGAGCATGAAGTATTGCACGCACCCTGGAGAACATGGAAAATGCCAGGTGTGTCAGGACATGGGACAATTAGTAGGTGTGTAAACTGGCATGACTGCATTTAAAATAAGTGTAATTCTCTCCTAGCATCAGAATTCTACTCCTAGATTTGTGCTCAGCAGAAACACATAAATGGTATGTGTTCATCCAAAGATGATATTTTTATTTGAATTTTGTAGAATTACCGTTTTGTAGGCACTATCAGCAATTTCATATGTTGGTCTCCTGGAAGACAAGAAATTGGCTAGATGCACATCTACACTAGAATGGTTAAATGGTGAGCAAGATGACATTCAGAATGAGCACCTTTCCACTACATACCAAAACTAACACTGAGCAAAGTGCTCACTGTGTGAGTCCATGAATACCAAGTATAAAACAGGCAAAACTTTTTTCTCTACAATGTCAGCAGTGATGTTACCCCTTGGGGAGAAGTGGTCAGAAGGGAGACAAGGAAGAGACCGTAGGGAAGTGGTCAGAAGGGAGACAAGGAAGAGACCGTAGGGTACGGAGATGTCTGATTGCAGCTCACAACCTTTTGTAACTCCAGCTCCAGGGGATCCAACACCTCTGCCCTCTGAATGCAGCTGCATACCACAGATCCACACATACACATAGTTAAAAATAATTAAGATTAATCTTTTTTTTTAAGTTACTCTTTTTTTTTTTTTTGAAATAAGGTAAGGGCATCTTGCAAAAGACGTGAGTTCATTTAAAAACAAACCTTTGTCTCCTTTTCTTAGTCATTTTCACCTGAAAACAGGAATCAAAAGGACCAGGAGGAGTCCTGTCCTTGTTGATGGCTTACTATGTGTCAGGCACTACACCTTGTGCTTTTCTTACATGGCCCCAGTCATTCCCCCAGCAGCCTTCAAAAGTGGATCAGCTGTCCTTCCTGTTTTACAAATAAGGAACTAAGAGGATCCGACGGTTCTAGGAACCTTACTCCAAATCACAGATCTGGAAGTGGTGGGGTGAGCCTCGTCTCAGCCCAGGTCTTCATAACTCCAACGTTCATTGATAAGTATACTTCCTTTCTCAGAGTAAAATTATTTTTATTGGGGTTTAGTGTTGATTCTGAGTGCAAGTTAAGAAAAGAAAAAGTCTGAAGACAAAACAAAAAGCAAACAGCGCTGTTCAGGCTTGAGATTTTAGCACATCTTCCAGTGGAGGGTCAGACGGTGGTAGCTCTCTTGGTTTCAGGAAACAATTTCCAGCATGAATCTTTTTTTTAAATATTTTATTATTTTATTTTGTGTGTATGAGTCTTTTGCCTACATGTATTTGTAAAGTGCACCTCTGTCATGCAATGCCCATAGAGCTCAGAAGAAGGCATTGGATCCCATGGAACTGGAATTACAGGTGGTTGTTAGCTGCCATGTGGGTGCTGGCACTTGAACCCAAGTCCAAGAGCAACCAGTGCTCTTAACCACTGAGCCACCTCTCCAATCCAGTAGCATGACTCTTTAGTCCCAGGTCTGAGGTTCCCCTAAGCAAGTCCCAAGTTAAGGCTTAATTACATGGCGTTTGGCTCCAAAGTCAATGAGCCTCTGAGGATGGGTCATGTAGCTAATGTACCCCAATTACATTCTTCCTCTGCGGCACAGAGCAGCTGAGCAGTCTCCCTGCTGTGTATATACAACCACTCCTGTCCATAGAACTTCCATGTTTCTAGTGTACCTTAGGGAGCAACTTGCAAGTCCCATCGTTCCAAGATTCACCCAGCTCTCTGGCTTCCTCTGGGCCTTTCAGCCCTGCACTGTAGTCTTCTCAGCTACTGGCTATAACCCATACATTATTCACTCTTGGCACCTACCCTTCCCATTTCAGCCTTCTCACCCCATGTGAAGCACCATTCCCCAGGATTCTTTCTGTTCATCCTTTTGTCCAGCTAGATGACTGTAAGTAAATCATTGAGTGTCCTTCTGAGCTGCTCAGTGGTTGACCTTAGTAGCCTTCCAAGTTAAACCTGAATTTGTGATTACTGTTCTGTGTTTCTTTCCAATTTGTTACAGGAAATATTTAGCATTCTCTGATTTTCAGATACTATTTCATAATTTAATGTTCACTTAATATTTTACTTTAATAGCAAGAGATCGTTTTTCTGCAGTTAGAACCTTATAGTTCTGTTTTTCCTTCTCCATAGATTAAAAAAGTAGGACATAATGACTTTAAAGAAAGACTGATAATGTTTTCTTTCTTTGTAAAATGCAGCAACTACTTCCAAGTCTGCATGTCAATCTTAGCATTTTAAAATTAACAAGAATAAGGTAAAGAAGAATAAATTTCTCTGATTGCAGAAATTAGAGAATAGGAACATTTCTAGTATTTTTTAATTCAACTATATAGAAAATTTGAGTTATTCAATTATTATCCTTACAATAAACACCTGGATTCTGCAGATACCCATTTTCTATACCAGACTTATTACATAAGCATCCCTTCATTTATTTATCATTCTATCAAGATTTTGAGTACACTCCAGAACACATTGCCATTACCATGCTCTTCACCACTAAATGCTTTGTCATGAGAAATGCAGTAGAACCTTGTGTTCTCACAGTGAAATATACTGTGTATATTATACACACATGTGCTGTGTGGTGAACACAAATATGAGGCACACCATTGAGTGAATTTTGACTTCTGCATTCACCTATGGGCCCTAAGCCCTTTATCAGTCAAATGCAGAGCATCGCTGTCACCCCAGAAAGCTCCCTCTCGCTCCATCCTGGTCCCTCTGACAGCCTTCGCTGAATGGAATCATACAGTCTACACTCTGGACAGAGACCCTTGTGTTCCTCATGATGCTTGTGGAGTCCATTCATGCTTTGTGTTTAGTGTCGCTCTCACTATTGCTCCGTGGTATCCTGTTGTATGGCCATCCATTTCCTTTTAGTGAATGCCTTAATTGTTTCCGCTTTGGTCCTGTTATGTGTAAAGCTGCCTGAAGTAGTCGTGCACAATTTCTGGTGTGTGTGAGAATAGACTTCCGATCACGTGTTTAGTCATATGAATCTACACACCTTTTTCAGAAGTGGCTGCATCATTCTCTACTTCCTAGAATGTACAGAGAATTCCTGCTGTGCCACAGCTTTACTTGTGTACCAAAGTTGGTTGCTGCTGTTTTACTTTTTATTTGTATTTTGGGTTTTTTTTTAATAAATTTATTCCTTTTATTTTGGGTGTATGAGTGTATTGTCTGCATGTATATAAGCGCATGTGTGTAAGTACGTGTGTGTATGTAAGTGTATGTCATGCAGTACCCACAGAGGTGAGAAGAGGGCATCAGATTCCCCAGAACTGGAGTTAAGGACAGTTGTTAGCCACCATGTGGGTGCTAGGAACCAAACCTGGGTCCTCTGGAAGAACAGCAAGTGCTCTTAACCACTGAGCCATCTGTCCAGTATCAGTCTGTCATTTTAGCATGCATTGCTTGCTCCTTGGGTTTTAGTTTGCATTTTTGTGATATCTAGAGATACTGAGTACTAATATCTATTTTCATGAAGGGTTTTTTTCACACCCTTTTCCCTCTTCTCTCCACTTTTTATTATATTAATTTTCAAAACTACAGCAAAGTGAACAGATTTTTACAGTCCTCATTCATGTCTACACCGTTTGGATTGCACCATGAACATTGTACAGCGCTTTTTCTGTCTCTCATGTTCTCACTTATCACCCGACTCCAGCCATCTCTCTTTTTTTCAAATGTATTTCACATTAAATTGCAGGCATCTCTACATGCCTCCCTACTGATTTCAACATGCAAATAAACTACTGTTTAAAACATTCTTGTTTTAGGAACACATTGCCACTACTCCTTCTCACGTCCCTTGACTGCAGCCCCTCGCCTGCCTTTCCTGTCATGGTGCTCTAAGAATGTATTCAGTCCCACCCCAGGTCTGATTCTGAATATGCTTTCCATTTCTCCTCTTGCCTTTATACTGAATTTTTTTCTAGGCTACTAAATACTCCCTTGAGGCAAAACCATTTTTTTTTACTTCTTTGCTTCGTTATAAGCACTTAATTATTTTTCAATTTTAAAGCCACTTCATGGCCATGCAACATATCATTATGTATGTATCATGGTTTAATCACTTCCATACTGATTACCAGTTAGGATCCCATTGTTATAGTCAATCCTGGGGTGGGGGTCGGGAGGATGGGAAAGAAGGAGGGAAGGAAGAGAGGGAGGAGAGGGGAAGGGGAAGGAGAGGGGAGGAGAGGGTGAACACTCCCCAGGCTATTTCTTTAGAATAGATTCCAATATTGAATTACTGGGCCAAAGAGTTCAAATCTCTTTCTAGAAATATGTCAGTTATGCTTTTATTGGCAGCATTAGGAAGTGTTTCACATTATTCTTACTCACTTGAAAAATTTACATCATTATTTTTTTTTATTTTATGTGTATGAATGTTTTGCCTGCATGTGTGTAAGTGCACCTGTGTCGTGCAGTGCTCAAGGAGTGAGAAGAGGGTATTGAACCCCTGGAACTGAAGTTATGGACAGTTATTAGCCACCATGTGGGTGCTGGGACTTGAACCCAAGTTCCCTGTGAGAGCAGCTAGTGCTCTTAACTGCTGAGCCATCTCTCCAGCCCCTATGTCATTCATTTTTTAAAATCTGAGTTGTATTTTACATACCCTGAAATGCACAGATCTTTGCACGTGTGTGTGTGTGTGTGTGTGTGTTACATGCATGCTACTGTGTCATGCAATGCCCACAGAGACTAGAAGAGGGCATTGGATTCCCTGGAACTGGAGTTACATATGGTTATTAGCCACCATGTGGGTGCTGGGAATCAAACCCAGGTCCTCTGTAAGAGCAACCAGCACTCTTAACCACTGAACCATCTCTCCAGCTCCAACAGATCTTATTAAATGTAGGGTATGATGAAAGTTTTTTGGCTTTTTGGTTTTTTTTTTTTTGGTTCTTTTTAAAAATGTTTTTATGTGTATGAGTGTTTTCTTATGTTGTTTAATTCTAAAACACATAAAGTAGGTTCAAAATTCCTAATCCATAGTACTATAAACATAAATCAATTCTTTTAATATTTTATTATTTTATGAATGTTTGCCTGCACGTATGTGAGTGTACCTGTGTCATGCAATGCCACAGAGATCAGAAGAGAGAGCTTCAAATTCCCCTGGACTGGAGTTAAGGATGGTTCGTAGCTGCCATGTGGGTGCTGGGAATCGAACCGGGTCCTCTGCAAGAGCAGTCAGTGCTCTTAACCGCTGAGCCATCTCTCCAGCCCCATAAACCAGCTCTTTAGATGGATAAATTTTGTAATTTGTAAATTATATTCTAATAAAGCTGTTTTTAAAACATCTGTTGTTGGACTGGAGAAATGGCTCAGCAGTTAAGAGCATTGTCTGCTCTTACAGAGGAACCAGTTTCAGTTTCCAATACCCACTTGGCAGTTCACAGCCATCTCTAAGTGCAGTTGCAGGGATCTGACACCCTCTTCTGTCCTCTGTGAGCACTGCACAACATGGATGCACGTATATACATGCAGGCAAAACACTCATACACACATTTAAAGATCTGCTAACTAGAGTTCAGTATTTGTTTGCATTCTTTTTATTCTTTCCCAAAGGTACACAGCCACACTCTTACATTGAGAGGTGGCTGCATGTGATTCCGTCCTTTCTTCGGTGTGTTAGATTATTTGCAACGCGCTTGAGTTCATCCAGCTATTTATTTTGATATTTTGCATGTGGACTGACATCTATCCTTGTTGATGGATGTTAGTTCATATTCCAGCCAACAGTGTATGGGAAGTGAGTTTCCCTGCAGGCTCTGCAGCAGAATGTTTTGAACATCTGTACCATTTGGTGTTTTGCTGTGACTTTGATTAAATTTCTCTGGTTATGAGTAAGGCTAAACATCTTATGTTTAAGAATTACTTCAGAATATTTGATGTGTGAGGGATAAATTATTTCTCTGTCAGGATTTTGAGCTTTTTAATTATTAAAGCATGATTAATATTCCTTCAGAGCATGCTTTGAATATTTGTTTCAGTGTGGCCAGAACCCATCAGTCTTTTATTGAGTCTATATTTTGGATCATACTTTGAAAACTTCCCCTGATATCCTAGCTCTAGAAGCAGCCCATTGATACTCAACTAAAGCCCTCATATGGTTTGAATTATTTATTTTTTTCATTTAGATCCCCGAGCCTCTCATCTCGTTTTTGTGTGATAGGCTCCTTCTCTCCACTACATGACTTTTTTTGTGTGCATTTCCCCACCTCTCTTTGGATATTTTTTTCCAAATATGAACTTGTATTAGCTTATCTTTCTTCATTGAAAAGCTTCTAGATATTTTTATTGTGATTGCACTAAATTTGTAGAGTAACTTAGAGAAAAACTGACATTTTTATGATTGTCCATGTATAAGGAATGTTGTCTGTTCAAGCTTTCTGTGTGTTCTTGAGATTCATAACATTTCTTAGTTTATTCCTAAAAGTGTTCACCCTTTTTTCTATAACTGATCCATAATAATATGGTTTTGTTTGTTTGTTTGTTCTTATTGGGGTTTTTTGGGGGGGACATCGTGTTACTGTGTAGTCTAGGCTGGACTGGAACCCCTGAACTTTGTACCTCAGCTTCCCATATTCTTTAAGTATTTAAGCTATTACATTCTTTATTTATATATATATATTATGTGTATGCATGTATTGCCTGCATATAGGTAAGTGCACTCATGTCATGCAAAGCCTGTGGATCCCCTGGAACTGGAGTTAGAGACAGTTGTTGGGTGCCATGTGGATGCTGGGAATTGAACCCGGGTCTTCTGCAAGAACAGTGTTCTTAACTGCTGAGCCATCTCTCCAGCCCCACTATTGTGTTCTTTAACTGCTGCTTATTTATGTATCTGGAGACTGCTCATTTCTTTGTGTTCTTGATGTTTTTCAAGTTTCTTAAATCTGTAAGTTGATATTTTTTTATCTAATCAGAGGACTTTTCAGACATCTTTGCAGATAAGTTTTTCTGCACCATTTTATCTCTGCCATCTTTCTGGGATTCCAGTTACACATAAAATAACTCCCTCTTTTTACATTTATACATTTTATTTGTATGTGTATATTTGCATGAGTCCATGAGTACCATGAAATACTTGCAGAGGTCAGAGGACAGTTTGCAGAAATCAACTCTCTCCTCTCACCGTATGGTTCTGGGGAGCAAGCTCAGGTTTTCAAGCTTACCAGCATGCACCTTTACCTGCTGAGCCATCTTGACAGATCAAAATAAACCATTTTGATACCAGCCCATGAGTCACTAAGGCTCTGTTCTTTTTGTTGTTGTTGTTTCTTTTTTTCCTTTGTCTTAGTTTATTTTCATCTCTTTATATTACTGATACATAGTTTATAGATTTGAGTTTATCTCTTATCACCACTTAAAATAGTGTGGTACAGATGCTGATGTACAATGCAACGTTTCTCTGAGTTACTAGAAGGTACAATTAATTTCCAAGTACACAGTCTTTTTAGTTATTTCATTGGTAATTTGTTGTTATAGTGTATAGAGATTGGGGTATTTATAATGTTTTTTTTAGTACTTGCTCAGGTTGTCTTTGTGATATAATACTCTATTCCATATATATCTGTGCAGTTGTTCTCTGCCGTCAGGACCTTTGCTGTGGTATCTGTGCTTTGTATACTCTCGCTTGTTGTCTCTTCCTCCTTGTGTATTATGAGTGGCAGGCTAAAGTCTCCAGTTCCCTGTGGGCTCCAACCATGTTGCATTGCTTCTCAGTCCTTTTTATTTTCTGACTTTGGTGGCTGCACTGTTTTGTGCACAGTTACTGTTGTAACATCTTCCGTATTGAAATGGCTTTTAACATTAAAAAGTGCACACTCCTTGTCGCATCTAATATTTTTATTGCATTTAGTGGGGGGAGGGGGCACTTGTGCCAAGCATGTGTATCATGTGTATGGAAGTCAGAGGAGAGCAGGGGTCACTTCTCTCCTTCCACTGTGTGGGTCTCAGGGATCCAACTCAGATCTTCAGGCTTGATGTCAAGTACGTTTACCCACTGGCCAAATCACCAGACCCACAGTAATGTTTTTTCATTTTAACCTGTGTTTTCTGCTTTCAGGATCACTACCCCTCGGCATCCTGATCTGTAATACCCACCTCTCCACCGCAGTAGCATAGAGCCTTCAGCCACAGCTCCCAAGTTACCACATCCACATGCAC
The DNA here is from genome assembly GCF_000622305.1 of Nannospalax galili. Classification (NCBI taxonomy): domain Eukaryota; kingdom Metazoa; phylum Chordata; class Mammalia; order Rodentia; family Spalacidae; genus Nannospalax; species Nannospalax galili. The sequence continues at coordinate 1,559,013 of NW_008335297.1, read as the reverse complement.
TTTGGCAATCATTCCTGTTATCACCACGGGATCCAGTTTAATAGATAACAAGTGCGCCGAGTTTGTGTTTGCTTGGGTTTTTATTTAAAGCATTCACGTTGAGGGATTTGTGCATGTATGTACACCTGTGAAACCATCACCACAATCAGGATAACCAACGTTTTCATCAGCCTTAGAAATTTCCTCATGATCCTACGTGATTCACTGTTCTCTCCATTGCAGTCTCTAGGTAACCACTGGTCTGCTTTCTGTCACTATTAACTAACTTACATTTTCTAGAAACTGTATCACACACACACACACACACACACACACACACGTGCTAGTTTTGTCTGGTTTCCTTCATTTGAGTGTAGCTATTATTGAGTTTTATCCATGTTGCTGGATAGGATTCTTTTTCATCTCTGAATAATAATCCCTTGTATAGACATACCAAATTTTATTTGTAAAGTTATGGATAGATGATTGTTTGCATTTTTGACTCATAAAATAAAACTGCCAGTAAAGTTCTATTAAGGAAACAACTTCAAAAGCTAAACATAGGCACTAGAGAGATGGCTGAGCAATTAAGAGTGCTTGCTTCTCTTACAGAGGACCCAAGTTCAGTTCTTAGCAGCCACATCAGGGTGACTTACAACTGCCTATAACTCCGGCTCCAAAGGATCTGATGACCTCTTCTGGCCTCTGTAGGCACTGCACTCACATGTACAAACCCACATGCAGACACATACAATTACACATAAGTAAAAAATTACAAATCTGGGCTGGACAGCTCAGCAGTTGCAAGTATTGACTGCTCTTGCAGAGGACCTGGGTTCGATTGCTAGCATCCACATGACAGCTAACAACCATCTATAATTCCAGTTCCAGGGGATCCAATGCCCTCTTCTGACCTCTGCAGGCCTTGTATGACACAGTACACCCACCTACATGCAGGCATAACACTTATGAATAATAAAGTACAAATCTTTTCTTAAACTTAGTGTATTTTTTTTTTTTTTTTGGTTTTTTTGAGATAGGGACTCCCTGTAGCCCCAGCTGCCCTGGAACTCACTGTGTAGACCAGGCTGGCCTTGAACTCACAGAGATCTACCTGCCTCTGCCTCCCTAGTGCTGGGATTAAAGGCATGTGCCACCACGCCTGGCAGTGTACAGCTTTTATATGGCCATCCTCTTATGCAAAAGAAATGAGTATAAGAATTTACACGAAGATTATAATCAAACATTTATAACATTTATTCATGGGGGTAGAAAAGCAGGCATACAAGTGGGCATGCAGAGACGCCTAGTCCAGAAGTATAATGAATTTCTAGATCATGTTTTGTAAGTGGATGGCAATGACTGTAGATCTAAGCAAGGGATCTGGATTCCTCATGGCAAGATGGGAGGGGGCTGCAGTAGCAAGGAGGAGCAGGATCCTGTCTGGTGTGAGAGGCCCATTTCTTGCTAAGAAAGACGAGGGATGCTAGGACCGTGTGATCTTGAGAGCAGCGAAAATGGTGTTGGCAATTCAGAGAGGTGAGGAGCAGAGACAGGAGCTTCTGTGAGGGCCAGCATGTCTCCTACAGGATTTGGATTGGCGTCTTCTCCTTAGGCTTTCTAGCTGTGTTTTATCTGCCTTTGTCATTACTTGGAAGATGTGTACCAGCCCTGCCAGTCAGCTTAGGTAAACAGGGGCAAATGTGTATCCCACCTAAGATAACATTGTAAGAAGCCATGCCTTAGGCCAGATGAATCCCTCTCTCCCTAATTTACACAATGCAGTGCTTCACAAACTTAAGTAAAATGCAGGCCTTTAAAACACTTGGTAGATGACTTAATTCTTAGTGGTGTAATGCTGCTGAGTTACAGCTATGAATGAAGTATAGACTCCTTATGTTTAGTATCACACAGGCACAAAACAAATTCCTTGCATATTAGTTCTGAAAAATCCACAATACAGTGAAAGACAAGTCCATCGTAGCTTGCCTGCTACGAAGCCCCATGCCAGACCAACTTGTTCCCCCATGCCCTTTCTGCACTGTGATGGGTGCAGGTGGGTGCCACCTTGCCTTCTCTAGGTGTAACTGCCATGACAGTTTCATTTCCTCTCATTAACCTCCGGTGCTGCTTGGCTGAAAAGTAGCTATGCACGTCACTACAGAAATGCTCTTTCCTAGGTTTACAAATGAAAGCACAGTTTCTTTACTTTCATATAGAATTTGTGAATTCTCAACAGTCTATCTTTATCCTCCTGAAACTTGTGTCCTAATCACATGCTGCACAATTTTCAGACCCTTAAAGTTGACTATTTGACCATGACTAATCACTTGGGGGCAGAAGATGAAGATGTGGGAGGATTTTAGGGAGATTGAAATCCCCTACCCTAGACTTAACAGATGACTGAGGAAGAAAGGTGCATCTAGAATATAGAATGGTAGGGGGGCTAGCATCAGAGGACGGCACTGAAGGCAAGAAGAAAGAGGTGTTTCTCTGTGGCTTGGGCCATGGTGAAGAGTGCATCCATGAGGTAACGTGGGAATAGAGAGTTTTTAGAAAGGTGTGTGGCATATTTCTCTGGCACCACACTCAGCTCTGCACTCATTTAAAACTGTTTCTCCTAACCCCAGTTACAGAAGCACTGGTAGAAAGAACTCACTCCTAAGAGTGAAAAAGTAGAAAAAAGGGGCCTGTTCAAAGCTAAACTATGCTGTGCGGGAAACAAAGGCTGTGTCCACCACCCCAGCATGACCCCAGAGCATAGACTGCTCTTAGCAAATGCACATTGACCTTCATTGAGTTTTCGTACTGCTAATGTCATAGATCTACTTGTATCAGTGAGGTGACAAAATAACATTAAAGTCTTTCAAATATTGACTTCTTAACCCTAGTGATTCTCATACTTCTTTGCCCTGTTTTTGTATTTCATTATTCTAATTCAGTGAAAAAGCACCAGCAGAGCCTTCTGTATGTGTAATAAATTCACATTTAATCTAACAAATTAAATCTCAGTAGGAAAATACAAGGAGATATTAAGTACCAGGGACTGGAGAGATGGTTCAGTGGTTGAGCACTTGCTGCTCTTAGCAGGGGACCAGAGTTTGGTTCCCAGCATCCATGTCAGGTGGCTCATAACCACCTGTATAACTCCAGCTCCAGGAAATCCAGTGTCCTCTACTGACCTCAGTGGATACTGCACATAAATGTGGAGGGAGGGAGGGAGGAAAGGAGGAGAGAATGAATGAAGATAAATCTTTTTTTTTAAACAGAAAGATATTAAATACCAAATAATAACAACAACAAAAACCCTATTATCTACAACTGCGTTACATGCAACATTAGGGGATGTGGCTAGAAGACAAATGTGTATGGTGTCCCTACTTATGTACAGGCAACATGCATGTAAACTCTCTCTCTCTCTCTCTCTCTCTCTCTCTCTCTCTCTCTCTCTCGTGTGTGTGTGTGTGTGTGTGTGTGTGTGTATAAGGCATATATAAGGTATATACATTCACATTATATAACCTTGTGGTACTAAAATTCCATGAAAAGTATTTTTTTAATGATGTCTATTTTTAAAGGTCTTACGGGGCACTAGGATTAAAAAAGAGTGAGGACCACTGCTGCAGGTGGTTTCTCGTTCCTCCAGCCACTGCCTTCAGCATCATGCCAACCAGAACTTAATGATAGGCCATCTAGACCTGACTGGGCTTTAGTCCCCTGCACTTTCGGATTGTCTCTTGTACCTTTGCTAAGTTTTAAAGCTATGATCATTTCCTTCTCTCTTCTGTTCCATGGCTGTGGAAATCATTTCAGAACTCAAGGATTGACCAGAAGAGAGTCTAAGGAAGGCTCTTGATTGTAAATCTTCCAGCCAGTTGTCTGTTTTTATGTACTATAAAGGGAAAGGATTTGAATGACTTCCTTAAGCTGGTAAAGAGTATTCTGTCATCCTTTGGTTACCTATCTGAATACTATGCAATACATGCTTGCAACAGACACTTGATGGAGTCATAATGCTGCCATGGAGTGAAGCCTCTGAGATGAGGCAGGGGAGCTGAGGAGGAGTTGTGGGTGGTGGTCCTTGGCCACGTGCTAGCCTGTTCCACAAAGGGTCTCTCCTCTCAGACTGAGCAGAAGGTTTTGTTGGTGGTGGTGTTTTATTTTGTTTTTGTTTTCGTTTTTGAGAAAGTATCTCACTGTGTAGCCCAGGCTAAAATTAAACTTACTCCTGAGTTTCCAAAATGCTGGGATTACAAGAATGCACTACTATGCCCAACAAAGATATATTATTTAAATGTTAAAAATGAGGGCCTTGGGCTGGAGGGATAGCGCAGCCATTAAAGGCTAAGGCTAACAACCAAAACGTAAAAATGAGGGCCTTTTAAGGCATATGATTGTATTTCAGCAATACTGTTCTTCAAATATATATATTCCACTATTGGAAATTACCCTACCCATTTAGTAAAGACTTAATGTTATCATTCACAACAGTGTTCATGATGTTAAAAAAGAGAGAAATAGCTGGACATGGTGGCACACGCCCTTAATCCAGAGGTAGGCGGATCTCTGTGAGTTCAAGGCCAGCCTGGTCTCCATAGCAAATCCAAGCCAGCTAGGGCTACAGGAAAACCCTGTCTCAAAAAGACAAAAGAGAGAGAGAGAGAGAGACCGACCTAATGTAAGAAGGCCACTTTCTCTCCAAAGCAGAATGCCGGCAAAGTGCTTTCAAATACAGCAGCCTCTTCCCATCTTATTCTGAGGGATTTGCATCAGTGGAACATTCCCCATGAAAAATATTCCCAGTTCTTCCCAGTATGGTAACATCCCAACGAGATCTTTCCATCAGTAGTTTTGTGAGTATATATTGGCTCTGCCAAGCTTTCGCGTGGGTCCCTGGAGCCGTGTTTGTTTCTGTTCCGATTCCCTGAAGCCTTTCTTGAATTGTTGCTACTTGAAGCCATACAGTTTTTCTCACGCTTATTAAATATCTGTACTTGCTAGTGGGAAAATTGACTTGATTTATAGCAGCCTCTCTCATAGTTAAAGAACTCTTTTGAGTGCACATATACACAAACACTGGGGAAGCAAATTTATCTTAAGCAGAAGTGACTTTAATTGCATTTCATTTGAAGTTAAATGTTACTCATGACAGTAGAACCAAATGACAATGAAGGTGTGCAGCTCATGTGTCAGAAACCAGAGCAATCCGCCTGCAAAGCAGTTCATGTGACAACTGTGTGCTTCTCCTCAGAGATGATGCAGATTTCCTTCTTCTCATTCTATCCAAAGACTGATGTGAGATCCCAACAAGGCAGTTGCTCTGGGGTTCCTGGGGGAAGTGGGCCAGGGTGAGGCCATATCACCTGTGCAATGTGAGGTTGTAGCACTGGTAGTGGGCAGTTTGGGGTTGTAGAGACCATAGAGGACAGATTTCACTCTGTGGGGAAAGAGGCTTATGACTATAAAGGTGACAAAGGTGTTAGATTACAGTTAGAAGCACTGGGGTGAACCTGTGGCTTTCAGTTTATATACATAGACTGTATGAACACAGATATAGTTGACATTTTCAAGCTCATAAGCAACTTGGCCTAACTCTAATGACACCCTAACAGCACCCCATATGCTCAGACCTTAGTTCCTGAACAGGGCAGAAGTACCAAGTGAATCTGGAACTTCTTGTGTTAGAGGAAGAAAGTGCTCAAAGAATGATAGAGTGCAATAATACCAAAATGGCAATCACCACTGGACAAATACAAGGCAAACTGAGCCTCAAATAATGATGGTAATAGATACAACCCCTTGAATAAAGCAGGAAGCTACGCATCCATGGTACCAAGAGGTTATATGCCAGCTCTTTTCCTATTGTTGGATATGCCTCTAATATAGCTGTCCACAACTTCTGATGATTCTGATGAGTTTTCAACTTTACAGGAGTGCAAAAATAGAACACCTTTACTAAAAACCAAACCTTGAATTTTGACCTTCCCCTGATCTAGTACAGTCCAGTTCTCTTGTGCCAAGTTTAGTAGATGTGAACCACAGCTCTCAGTCAGCCCCGGGATCACCAGGAAGCAGCTGATACACCTTAGTGTTGTGTTGCTATGGTGCTCTCTCTGTAGGTTTAGGGCATTACAAAATAATACTTTGGACTTAACAGTATTTTCTATTTATGAGAAGTTTATTAGGATGTAAATTGAGGCGCATCTGTAACTGTCAGCAGAATAATAGTATTCCTGGCACAGTGCATCACCCCAGTGTCATCACAAGACACAAGTCCAGATTGAGGGTCATTCTGTAATTGGTCTGTAGTCCTTAAAATTCAGGGAAAGAAAGGTCAGGAAAGACTGAGAAACTGTTCCAGATTGAAGACAGTTGAAGGGACTTGACAGTTTAGTGTCTCATGGAATCCTGGTTTGGATCCTTTTTCTATAAAGTATGCTGTTTGGATAATTGGTGGAACTTGAACAGAGTTTGTGGATTGATGGTAGTGACTTACCAGTGTTGGTCTCTCAATATTGACCCATTATATTGTGGTTATGTAAGAAAATGTCGTTGTGTGCCGGAATTTACACACCAGAGTTCTAAGAGAGGTATCATGTCAGAAACTTCTCTTAGAAGGCTCAGGGAGAAAATGCTCTGTGAATTTGAAATTATTTTTAATGTTTTGAAAAGCAGCAAAAATAAATATTATTTTAGGTACGTTCATCACTAGAGAAATTTTTTCCTTTTTGTTTCAAAACTACAAAGTCAAGACTTTTTATATAAACCTAGAGCAGGACAGTGCTTTATGGTTGAGGTTCTGATACTTCTCAGATGGAAAAATAATAAGCCCACAGAGGATTCTTAAAAGAGAGCCTTTAAATACATTGAAGGCACGCAGTGCAGGATTTTAAAGTTAGCAGGTGTCGTTTTGAATCTACTCGGGTTTCCTGAAAGACTGATAGCCTAAAAAACGTTCAAGGATTTTCAGGATTTCAAAACAGCATCCTAGGAATGTGAGTGCTGGGCCTGTTGTTCTGTCTCCTTTGTGAAGTGCTAAAGAACACAAACCCTGCAGCCAAGTTTCCTGTGTGGGAATCCTGGCCTCCACTTAGAGATATACCATCTCTTTGACAGAGTATTTAATTTTCCTAGGCCTCAATTTTCCCATCTGTAAATTGGGATATTATTATTTAATGTTAACTTCACAAGTCTGTCAAAGGATAACTAATATA
>NW_008335297.1:1537010-1551800 GCF_000622305.1 Nannospalax galili | reverse complement strand
ATATATCACTTAGACTGTGGCACATAGTAAGAACTAAAGTTTTACTTTTTCACAAAAAGTTAAAATGCTTTTCTAGGGGCTGGAGAGGTAGCTCAGCAGTTAAAATCATTGGCTGCTCCTACAGAAGACCTGGGTTTGGTTCCCAGCATTCACATGACAGCTAGCAGCCATCTGTAACTCCAGTTTCAGGGGATTTGCTGCCGTCTTCTGGCCTCCATGGACATTGCATACATGTAGTACAGTTACATGCAGGCAGAACACTCATACATGTAAAATAAAAATAAAGTTTAAAAATTGTTTAAAAGTGCTTTTGAAAAAATCAGCCTACTGTGATCGTTTTGGCTCTCCTTTCTCTCCCAGGAGTAGAGTTACTTAGAGGCCATAAACATTATGGCTTCTGCTCTTAAAGTTGTCTAGAGCTCCAACTAAAGCATAGACCTGGGGCATGTTCTAGAAGAAAGCAGAAAGTACAGTGCAGTAGGAAGACTTGGACTTTGGAGAACTAAAACTTTGGCTAAGTTCCAAGCCTGCCCCTTAAATTTGTCAAATGTCTGTGATGTGCAAGTCACCACAGAGGTCAGCAGAACTGCAGAGATAACACAAGCGCATCTTTGCAAAACATCTAATTAAGTGATCAACCTAAAGAAAAATGATAGTTACCCCTTATTACTCATTTGGAAGCAGGAATGGTTTATTTGGAGAATAGGTCCTAGGACAGGAGACAGCAGTTGAAGGCTTGCTTGAGGGTATGTGAGCAGTGTGCTAGGCGCCTCCATGAGTTCCTGCAGAGGTTTAGATTGCCCTGGATGGCTTCTGTTGCTTCAGAAGGAAGCTCAGTTGACAAGAAATATGTGTTGTGTAATCCTGTTCTCCAGACATGCAGAAGGGTAGATATCAATCTTTGTAGAGCAATGTGGGTTTACTGCACACCAGCCTTGGAACCAGAGACAAAGGACAGGATGCTTCGTCCAGTCCCTGTCCATATGTAAGCAGGGAAAATCATACTGGTTTCTCCTGGCTGTAAACATGTAAACCTTTCTTCAGCCCACAAAGACACTCTGCCATGTGTGTAACTAAAATATGTGTGTGTGTGTGTGTGTGTGTGTGTGTGTGTGTGTGTGTGTGTGTTTTCTCTTAAAGAGAAATGTGCTTCCTTTAGAGAACATTTAGTTACTCAAATCCAGTAAGTACCTCTTGGTCATTGGTCTAGGATCCCTTTAGAGCTCAGTGTCAGCAGCTGTTTTCTTGTTCTGCTATAGTTCTTCACTCACTCATGCACAAGCTGAAAACTCACTCCAGACACTTCGCTGAATATTAGTTATGAAGAAAGTGAAGGAAACAAATTGGCCTGCTGTTCTTTGGGTGCTTTATGGGAGCTCGATGCAAAGGTGTATACTTTGAACTCCTTTAAATATCAGGTTATTGTGAATACTGGTATATATTTGTGTATATGGAAAGAATCTTGTCTCTGCATTTCCTAGAATTTTCATACCTAAAGATTTCCTCCAAGCAGCATCCCCTGTGTGCTGTGAGCAGCAGTGACTTGCAGAGGAAGTGCTGATCATTGATGGCTCCTGTGAAATTAAACTCTGACTGGTCACTGGTTGAGCCTAAGAAGTAGCAGCTCTCTGTGGCATTGCTTTATACTTGGGAGAAGAATTTTCCTTAAAAGAAATCATGGCGCTGTCAGCTCACTCAGCCCACTAGTGGCACACAGACAAAGTGCTGCTCAGGTTCTGGATGCAGGGGAAACTGCAGTTGCAGCGCATTTCCTGGTTACAAAGAGTATTGGCTCTGCCAGGGAGCGGGAGCCCTGTGCAGCAAACAGCACAACAGGCCCCAGAACGTGGGGAGTGAGGTGCTGCTTCCCATCCAGATATGCTAGTAGCATGTTTATTCAGCGTGCTGCCTCTCTGCGATAAGGCCCCCTTCCTTTGGACTCCCTTGCCTGTCGTTTGTTTAGCTGGAGAACTTAATGAGTAATGAATGTGCTTGTCTGGCCAATATAAAGTATTTCCATAGCCCGCGGCTTTGTTTATAGAGAGACCACAGGCAGCAATTTGTCTTCTTAGGTATCAGGAAAGTCTTCTCTTAACAGCTAGAGGATTTATTTTTAACTGCTTGAGTCAGTGCTCGTCAGATGATTGGGACCATCTAGCTGCAGATGGAAGCAGCCAGTACGGGGGAAGCTGGAATGGTAAAGGGAAGGGGGCTGGCTGGGAAAGGGGGTGGGATCTTAGAGTCGTGCCTCACAGGCTCTGCCTCCCTCCGACGACGTGGGAGAGTTAAGGACTCCCAGCCGCAGGAGTGTGTCTGCAGGTCATGCTGGGAACTCCAGGGGAATGGCTGCCTTCAGCCACTTAGAGACTTAATTGCACAGTGATTTGGGGTTTTGTGAGGACTGACCCAGAGACTAGAGGATCCTGAGCACCGTGCTGTCTGCTGTCCTGCAAAGCGAGCCCTCTCCCCCTGGATGCTGCCTGTGTCTCCAGAAGCTTCTCACCATGATCGATAGCTCCAAGAAGCAGCAACAGGGCTTCCCAGAGATTTTAACTGCCGAGGATTTCGAACCTTTCAAAGAAAAGGAATGCCTTGAGGGAAGCAACCAGAAAAGTCTCAAGGAAGGTCAGTCTGTCTGTGGACAGGGCAAGACAGCCAAGTTCCTTCTCTGGTCACCCGGCCGGCCCCCGTGTATGTCTGCTTACCATCCGTGTGTCTGCTCTCTGTTCACTGTAGCCCTTAGTCCAGGTTCTGTGCAGTGATGGCTTAATGCTGCTACTAAAGAGGCATTAGCTGATAGGACACCAGGGGTTTTGCATTAACTGATGCTAATTGATATGGTAAGGGAACTTAAGAAGTCAGTCCTGATTCAGTGAATCTGTCCATACTTGTTTGTATATTTTCTCCAGTTCTGGAGTCTCTCCCACCCCATGGTAATTTGGAGAGGCCATTTCCTTTTCAGTATTAGTCGGAACACTGCTTTGTTTTAGGTTTACAAGCACATAATCCCAGGAAAATTAATTTTCCCTATTAACATGTTAATTTTTTATTGTTTAGAGACAGAAAGCTAGTTGGCTCCCTCTTAATTGAATCCTAAAATGATGAGTCAATCAATTATGATGCGCATTGCATCGGTATTTTAAAAGCATGTTGTATGGCTTGATTTTAAAAAAAAAAAAGCAAATTCACTTGAGAATACTGTTAGTCATTATTGTCAGTGAGCACTGCACTGGTGCTTCACTGTTTGGGAAAATGGCCAGGAGTCTGGGCATTGCTGGCTCCTGCCCTGGCACACTGAAGGCAGCAAGCCCACTGCACAGCTTGCTTTGCCGTTGCAGCCCAGAGCAAGAGCCGTGGTTGAAGAAGTCTGGGTCTGCAGAGAACAAGTCTTTCCTCGATTTGAGATTTGGGTGTCACCTTGCCAATGCCTATGCAATCTGAAAACTGGTTTTCTAGTTCTCCATGGAAGGCTTTTCCTTCTCTCTGCTCTCACCTCTGTCTGCTGACCTCTCCTCTTCCCTCCAGCTACTGTTCATCCTACAGAGACCCAGACTGTCTGGGTACTTGATTGCCCAAGTAGTGCCATGAGCTTCCTCCAAAAGGATATTCCACCCTTTTTTCTCTCAGATATTTAAAGTGTGAAAATGTGGTGGGGTGCTACAGATTTTTAAAGATAAGTAGAACAATAGTTGGACCAGCCAGAGTTGAACTACTTTTAGGAATGGATAGGAAAAACACCTTGGTCACAACAAATGGTACACAATGAAATATAAATAGCTACCTCTGCAAACTGAGCAACGGGTGGGCTCTGCTTGTACACAGTGTGCATTACTGTAGATTGGTAGAAGATAAATACCAGTTGAGTTTTTAGGACATGTGGAGACTCATGGGGAGTGGGGGGGGGCTAAATTTTTTAAGTAATTCATTTTAAACAGTTTAAGAATTCTCTTTCTGTCATTTAACCCAAGTTTAAGTATAAAGCTCCTATCAGTGCCATGTATTTAAAACAGCTCTGTGTGCTTGAAAAATCAGGTAGGTTAGGTGAAATAGGAGAAATAAAAAGATGTCAGGACAGCAGAGTGTGGTTTAAGGAGCATAGGAAAGAAGCATTAAATATATAAAGCCAGGGTCTACGGAATGTAGCTCAGTGTAGAACATGTCCCTAGCATGTCAAAGTCCATAGCTTGATTCCCAGCACCATACATACATACAAACATACATACATATGTGGTAGGGGATTTGTCCAAAGAATGGCAGAGTAGTTGAGATGCTTACATAATGTAGAGATTCTCTCCTGACAATTCTGAGGTTTATCAAGTGTGATAAACAGTACAGTGTAGAATGAGCAGAAGACAAACTGCACAGGGAGCTGTCCTCAGGTTCAAACCCAGGCACATTTACTTTTGTGACCCTGGTCATGTTCACTGCTCTGAGCTTTAATGTCCTAGTTGGTACATTGTTTATTTGAGAGGCTGGGCCTAATATCAGTTTCAAATTTCTCTTCTTCCTCATTTTAAATACTTTGTTACTATTTGCTTCTATGTAGAAGTTAAGTTTTAGAATCCAGCATACATTTTAATGTAGAGAAATGGTTTATATACCACTGACATGTAAATTCCTAGAGGTAAGGAAGGAACTTTCATGTTTTAGAGTATTCCACAGAAATGGCTTGTGGTAAAATTCATGTCTGACTAGAATTGTATTGAACTGGGTTTTCATTTTTATCTTAACACATTAGGTATTTCTACTTGTTTTCTATAATAGGGGCTGTGGGTAAAATAATACAGATACCATTATCAAAGGTGATCTCCTGCCTCAGATATAGGTTTAGTCAGAATAGAAAAAGAGAAATTTTATAGAAAGCTTCCTTTTTGAAAATAATGTATTCCTATGAAGAACTGAGTCCTGAAACTCAATGTGTCCCAGTACCACCCACACGTGCAGATCACAGTCAGCCCAGTTAGACTGACGGACTGTAACATGGGGGCCAGCACCTGCCGAGCAGCATCTTCTTTTAAGCACTGGTTCATACACTGGCTGGATGACTCCGTGAGAGGTGATTGACCTGACAGCAGATATTCAGACATCTTTGATTGGACCGTCAATGAAAATACCCTCCAGTCTCAATAAATCCTATGCTGTTTGGTCAAAAGAAACAAATGCATAGATGATTACTAATAATGCCTAATAATTTATGTCCCTTGTGTTAAGAGGCACTTATATTTAAATACTTATTATAATTTACATCAGTGCTATTTAATTTTCTGCCTGTTTTTAACAAAGTTGGTTTTGTGTCTTTGAAAAGCAACCTCTAGAGTTCCTTTAAATATCTGAATCAAGCCAGGTGTGGTGGCACAAGCGTTTAGTCCCAGCACTAGGGAGCCAGAGGCAGGTGGGTCTCTGTGAGTTTGAGGCCAGCCTGGTCGTCTACATAGTGAGTTCCAGAACAGCTGGGGCTACAGGGAGACCCTGTCTCAAAAGACCAAAAAAATGAGAGAGAGAGAGAGAGAGAGAGAGAGAGAGAGAGAGAGAGAGAGAAGGAAAAGGGGAAAAAATCCAACATCTGAATCATAAGCTTCTAGACAATGAATGGAGAGTACATTTTGGTTCATCTGGTTCTAATCGCATAAACACCAGTCTGATCTTTCTGGTGTTGCTGACTTTTGTCTGCTGTAAGGAACTAGGGGTTGCTCTGCCTTTCAAGTGATGACTGACTTGCTTGTACTGAAGTATTTTCCAATTCCTGTAACTGTTGACATTGCTGATTTGCTGAAATTATTATGGGGCCACAGAAGGGGATTCAGACTTTGTAACCAAATCATAAGATTTAAGTTTTTTGGGGGGTGGAGTGTTTTGTTTTTTTGTTTTGTTTTGTAATATGGAACCAGCAAGATGGTTTGGTGTATAAAGGCACTTGCCACTGAGCCTGATAACCTGAATTTGATCCCTGGGACCCACATGGTGGGAGGGTAGGAAGAAAGAACTGCCTCCTACAAATTGTCCTCTGCCCTACACACACAGAGAGACACAGACACACAGACACACACACACATAAATAAATAAATAAATAAATAAATAAATAAATAAATAAATAAATAAATAAAATTTCAGAGACTTTTTTGTAATACATCAACAAGAAAAATTAGTAGTATGTAAAACAGATACCCCCCCATTCTCACCCAGGGTCTTGCACATGTTCCATAAGTGTTATTCCACTGAACCACACCCCCAGTCCAAGAAAAAGTTCCAAGTACCAATCACCCATTAACAGTTGTTGTAGCATACCAGGGAATCATCTAAGCAATAAAACTTGCCATCACACACTCTGTTAATGCTCAGAGTTATAGAAACATTTTGGTAAATACCAATCAATGTGTGTCGTTGAGAAATGATGACTTTCTGCTGTGGATGAGAATAACAGTAACCATCATTCATTCCCCCTGAACAAAGTCAAAATAGAACATTCTCTTCAGACCAGTTTCTTTTGTCAGAACAGCAATAGAGAATCTCAACTTTTAACTTCTGTACAAAGGCTTTGAACATTTTCTTTTCTTTTCTTTTTTTATTTTTTTGTCTTTTTGAGACAGGGTCTCCCTGTAGCTCCAGCTGTCCTGAAACTCACTATGTAGACCAGGCTGGCCTTGAGCTCACAGAGATCCACCTGCTTCTGCGTCCTGAATGCTGGGATTAAAGGCATGCGCCACCACACCCAGCAACATTTTCTGTTTATGCTAAGCACACATGAGATGTAAACTTAATTTCTAAATCTACAACTAAGAGGGTTATTACAAGTGGCTGTCTCAACAACATTAGAATTGTTCATATGAATTTCTTGAAACAGTAAGTGAGGGTACCTTAATTCAGATAAGCATCTCTATGCCTCATCATTAGCTGGATGGGTCCTAATACCGGTGCTGTAGCTGCAGCCAGTTGTCTCTTGTATTTATCAAAAGCAAAATGTTATCAAATGTGATTAGAGAGGAAGAATCCAAGTTTGAGATGAAGAGCTCTCTACTGTAGAAAATGAAGTATCATAGAAAGAAAACTGGATTATATACTAATTACTTTGACTGAAAGTGCTCCCACAGTCCCAAAATGCAATGTTTTAACCACTCAGTTCATTTCCTACCCAGCCACATGGGTTGGAGTACCTTAAGCATCTGTCTATTGGGCGTGGGTCAGAGGTTGTAGGGGGAGAGTTACAGATCAGGGGGACCATGTTCCCTCTTCTGCCTAGGTATAGAAAACTGAGATAAAATGTGCGAAAGTTTGTGGTAGTTTGCCTAGGAAGCAAAATGATAATCTAGTATGTCATATTAGAATGTATCTATTGGAGACGTATTTAAGAAAAAAAAGTCTAAAATATTCTAGATAATCCAAACCGGAAATATTGAATAAATAAATAGCTGTCAAAGCAAACACCTTTTATGTGATAGACATGAGCTCATATGAAATTCTACCTGTGTTGTCCATCAGACACATGTAGCAGTTTAAATTTAAAATAATTGAAACGAAGCCATTTCAGTGGCTCATACGTATAGTGCCACTGCCCAGGATATAAATCCAGGATTTCAAGACCAACCTGAGCAGTATGGTAAGACTACTTCCCCCCCAAAATTTGGTTTTTTTAATTAAATGAAATAAAATTTTCAAAGCTTCAGCTTTTCAGTCACTGTACCTCATTTTAATGACTCCAGCAGCCACCAGTGCCTGGCAGCTGCTGTGGGTACAATTTCATCCTCACAGACACATCTGCTAGATGGCACACCCCTCACTTTCCTGTCCCCCAGATTTACAGGCCACATCCTCCTAACACCCAATTCTTGTGCTCATTCCTAAAGAAAATCAGTCAGTAATCCTAGCATTTTGGAGGTGAGGGCAGGAAGTGCCACAAGTTTGACTTCGCCTGGACTAAGTAATACATCTCTGTCTTAAAAATTTTAAGTCACACATTTCAGCATCTCTAAATATTTATGTCCTGCA
This sequence comes from Nannospalax galili, assembly GCF_000622305.1. Classification (NCBI taxonomy): domain Eukaryota; kingdom Metazoa; phylum Chordata; class Mammalia; order Rodentia; family Spalacidae; genus Nannospalax; species Nannospalax galili. The sequence continues at coordinate 1,543,817 of NW_008335297.1, read as the reverse complement.
TATCCCAGTACTTAACCTGGGTCATTGTTGGCATTTCACCAGAGACCATTGTCACATACATCTGTTCTGCCATCACAGGTAGATCATAATGTTTCTTGGAGACATGTCATCTGGCCCACTTTATTCCTCACCTCCAAGTCCTGCATCTCATAGACTCATTATTATGCAGCAAATATTTATTGCTTATATTTTTTGCCATGTGGGAATTAAACCTAGGACCTTGCCTGTGATTGTACCACTGAGCTACATCCCCAGTCTCGTGGCAGATAGTTAAAGAATGGTATCCACCTTACCTTCCTAAACAGAATGTAGTTTGAACTATTACCTTCAGATGTGAATTCAGTTGGCCCAGTGTCAGGAAGGCACTGCTGAGAGGGTAGGACCTCTTGCCCAAGCACAGAATAACCCTGAGATCATTCCCACTTTACTATACAGAATTAGTGTTTAACACTTGATTTTTTTCATCTGCCACTTCCAGCTTTTCTGATATGCTACATTTAGTAATCTTTAAAGTAGATAACCAACTACAACAGTGGAATTCTAAATCTGTTGGTGTTTCAGCAATAATTTCTTGAGCCATAGTGGGAGAAACAGATAAATAGATGGTCAGTTAAAACAAAATAATATTATAAAGCCTTCTATATAACTAAAAGAGTTAAGAACACTGGCTGCTCTTGCAGAGAACCCAGGTTCAGTTCCCAGCACCCACAAGGTAGCTAACAACTATTAACTCCAGTTCCAAGGAATCCAATGCCCTCTTCTAGTATCTGCAGACATTGCACACATGTGGTGCATTTATATCCGTTCATACATATGAAGTAAAAGTAATCAAAAAAAATTTTTAAAGTGTGTTTGGGGCTGGAGAGATGCCTCCATGGTTTAAAGCACTGACTGTTCTTGCAGAGGATCTGGGTTTGATTCCCAGCACCCACATGGCAGCTAACAACCATCTGTAACTCCAGTTCCAGGGGATCTGACACCTTCTTCTGACCTCCCTGGGCTCTGCACAACACAGGTATACTTGTACACATGCAGGCAATACACTCATACACATAAAATAAGAGTAATAAAATACCATGTATGTATATGTGAGTTACCACTAAATTAATAATCAGTAGAGTAAATTTGAAAAGATAAAATTTCATATCCAAATAGCATGTATATATGAGTGAGTAAAAGATGTCTTCCCCAGACATGATTCAGTATTTTGGAGTTTTTTGTTTTTGTTTGAGACAAGGCCTCCCTGTAGCCCCAGCTGGCCTGGAGGTCACTATCTAGGCCAACCCTCTGTGAGGCCAACTTCACAGAGATCAGCCTGCCTCTGCCTCCCTAGTACTGGGATTAAAGGTGTATGCTACCATACCTGGCCCAAGAGTCAATATTTTTTTAATGGGTTATATAGTTTAATTTTATTAAAAATCATATTATTTAGCAAAAAAGTGAATGCTTTCCACATAGTACCATGGTGGGCATTGTAAATCTCTGTAAGCCACTGCATTCTTTTTTTTTTTCAATATTTTATTATTTTTATTTTACGTGTATGTGTGTATTGCCTGCCTGCCATAGAGGACAGAAGAGGCTGTTGGATCCCCCTGGAACTGGAGTTATGGACAGTTGTTAGCTGCTATTGTGGATGCTGGGATTCGAACCCAGGTCTTCTGCAAGAACAACCAGCGTTATTAACCGCTGAGCCATCTCTCCAGCCCAGTAACCCACTACATTCTAAAAGCTTCTAAGCCTAAAGGTTGAGAAACTAAACAATAATATAAAAGTTTAAATACGCACAAAAAAGACCCCAGAAAAACAGTGTGTGTGCTTTGATCCAAATGGGCCAGCAGTTAAGATTGGGAATGCAGTCCCCTGCAGATGCACCATTTTCCGCCTCCGGATGTCCCCCAGGGGGTCTTATTTCTCACACCACACTTATTCTTCCAGGCTTTCCCATCTCTGTCAACGTCACCTCTATCCAACCAGTGGCTCATGCCAAGAGTGGCGTGAATCTGGACTCCTTCCCTGACCTCATCTGTCACCGAGTCTGTCAGTCCTTCCTCAGAAACACATCATCTCCTCACAGCACTGCAGCACTGTGGCCCAGCCTTCAGAGGAATCTGCTTAGGCAGAGGCGGCCTCAGAGCGGACCTTCCTTCCCTTCCCACAGTCCTGTGCCACCACCAATCGCAAGAGCCATTATGGGCAAGTGCAGTATGGCTCAACTGTGCATATTGCTTAGCATGTGGGGTGGCACCAAAACCCAGACCCCAAGTGTCAAAGGCCTGCTCCTGTTTTCAGGGCTTCTCTCTCCTCCTTCCAGCACTGTTCTCTTAGAAGGCCTGTCTCGGCCCAGGGCCCATGGCCTGAACTACCACAGCTCAGCCCCTAACCTTCACAGTTTCACTCCAGGAGCCAGCCACTGCTACAGGGACCCGTCTGTGCTCCCATCCTCCTCACACTTACCTTGTAGTCCTCCTATTTGTCCATCAGCATCATTTCTTTAAATGCGCATTTTGTTCTGGACTCTAAGTCTCAGAGGGAAAGGACTGAGTCTGTTGTCTATGTTCAGAGCTCATGGCCCTGGCCGTGAGCTTCTCCCTCAGAGCAGGCTCCATCTCCTGGGGTTGGTCATCAGGGACATATGCTGGGGCTGCTGGGGCTGCTCTGATTTCACTCATCCCTCAAAACAAAAACATACCAGAATCACCCCTCAGCCCTGTGGAAGAACACACGTAGAACTGGGGTGAAAGGGGGGATTGCTGTTTTACATGCCATCTCACCACAGAAATGTGACAGATTGTTATAACACCAGTCTGCTTTTATTTAAAAGCTTTAGAAAAACACAGATATGTTCAGAGCTTTGGGTTTTCAGTTGTTCCCTAATGGTGACTTTATGAGGATGTTTTATTTAGTTTGTTTTAAAGTAGGCTTCTGAATAGCAAAGATCAGCCCAGAGTTTCTTTGTGTCTTCCAAGCTCAGATTGCGTTCATAACAAAGTACCACAGACTAATGTCTTCAACAGCAGAATTACCTTTCCCACAGCTCTGGAGGCTGGGAGCCCAGCAGGGTTTCTGGTGAGGGCTCTCTTCTTGTCCTATAGCTTTTCTGTGTGCTTGCATGGCCCTTTCCCAGTGAGTGCACAGGGAGAGAATCAGCAAGCCAGCTCCAGGGTCTTCTCTTAGGACACTAATCCTACTGTCTGAGGATCCCACCTTTGTGACCCCATTTGACATTACCTCCTAAAGATCTCAAGGTCTCTAGAGAGTCTCCTGTGAATCCGAAAGGGGCACAAGTCAACCTGTAGCACTGGTGAATTATTATTGGTATATGTAGCTTTTTCTGTTGGAATTATACAAGACTTCAGTAAATACAGTCAATGTGAGTAACAGCTTTGTTGAGGGAGGTCAGGACCACAGCCAAAGCTTAATACTTTAGAATATCGGGAGATATTTCTTTAATGTGCTAATTTTTTAAGAAAAATTACCTGTAGAAACTGCTATATTTCTCTCCCTAATTTTGGCTCTGTTTCTCGTTAGTTTGCATGTAATAATGAGTGAGGGCTTAATTTCTCTCTAAAAATGGATATTGGTAACCACTTCGTGGGACTGCTGGGAAGAGTACACGAGATGATGGCAGGGCACCTCCCAGTGTAGACTAGGGCCCAGGAAGCCCTCCTTGGGTTAGAACATGCTGAGCTCCCCTTCCAGCTTGGAGCAAAGTCAGACCCTTTTCTAGGCTGCTGAAGCAAGAGAAAATAGGGGCAGATTCCCCAGCTGGGTACTATTTCTGAGAGGTATCTTTGGTGCCTTCCTTTAGTTACTGTAAATACATTTCTCTAGCCAGGCGTGGTGGTGCATGCCTTTAATCCCAGCACTTGGTAGGCAGAGGCAGGCAGATCTCTGTGAGATTGAGGCCAGCCTAATCTACATAGTGAGTTCCAGGCCAGCAACGGGCTACAAGGCAACCACACTGGCCTTGAACTCACAGAGATCTGCCAGCCTCTGCCTACTGAGTGCTGTGAATAAAGGCATGCTCCACCACACCCACCCCTTAAATGCATTTCTTAGCTAGAGCCATAAATGGACACTGTGAGTTCCAGCATCCTCATTCGTTGGCTAGAGTTGCATTTTTTTCTTATTTAGTTGAATCAGAAGAGCACAGCCAATAGGTCATCCATCTTATAATCTAAGCAACAAGGGCTGGAGAAATGGCTTAGTGGTTAAGAACATTTACTGTTCTTGCAGAAGACCTGGGTTCAAATCCCGGCACCCACATGGCAGCTAACAACTGTCTGTAACTACAGTTCCAGGGGGATCTGACAGCCTCTTCTGTCCTCCACGGGCATTGCACAACACGGGTGCACTTACCTACATGCAGGCATAACACTCATACACATAATAATAATAATAATAATAATAATAATAATAATATTTTAAAAATTAATCTAAGCAACAAACATCAAAAATCTTTCTACTTATACTGCTTTTTACAAAACATGCCATGCCATTTTAATACCAGAAGAGTAGTAGACTGTTGTGTATGACAAAGGACAAAGGGGTGACCCTCCAGGGCACACACGCTGCTCAGTGCATCACCTAGATCTTCGTGCTTATTGCCATGCTGTTTGCATAGCATACATCATGACAGTTTTCGCTTGTCTCTATTCTTTGGTGTATATATAAATATGAGCATGGCTAGATATATGAGTATACACATATGTAAGTGTATATACTTACATGTTTACATACAAGAGACAGAGTGTCAGACACATTCCTGAACCCACAGAATGGAAAGAGAAGCCAAGGACTGAGTTTGGATTGGGTAACTCAGTAAAACAGCCTATACTTTGCTGTTCTGGAGAAAAATGAAGATAAACAACATTTCCATTTTCCTGTTTAGTTCTTTGCTGTTCTTTTGTTCAGCAAGCCCACCTTAGAAATTTACACTAAAAAAAAAAAGAAAAAAAACCTGCAGAATCTGTTAGGCAATGCACACTTTGCCACTGCAGAATTCAGGAGTGGCGGTTTAACCAGCACTGCTTCTCAGAGTTCCCCGCTGGACTTCTCAGACAGCAGAGGAATGTTGAATTTTCATATCCCCAAAGTAAGAAAAATAAACGTTATATTCCTTTGGAACCAGGTAGATAAGAGATCTAAAAGTTCAAATGTAGAACTTTGTGATCCTTCAGATTAAAAATTGTTTGGGAAAAAAGCCAGGAGCAACCGATGAAGCCTTGTCCTAACTTGGTATTTCACTTGTGTCAGGCGAGTAGGTAGACGAGCCCGCTCTTCCAGGGTCTCTTGTCAGTGCTGAGGCTGCATGATGCCTCTGCGGACTTTATTCCCACCATTTCACCCAGTGAGACAATGCATATGAACTTCTGTCAGTCTGGCATGGGTAGTGTGACCTCTGCCTCTGGTTGAATATCACATTGTCGTACCAAGAGAAATGGACATCACATTTCTTCTAACTTTTGGCAAAAAGGAAAGGGGAATCTGTGTGAAGGTATGATCAGTTTAAAGGAATATGCCCCATTTTTAGTGGTCTGTTTCCATGGCAACAGAAGCAGAGCCAACCTGAGAGTTCTCAGAGCTCCTGTGAATTTCCAAGGCTGAGTGGTGAGTTGTCTTTCTGACCTCATGCTGCAAATCAGCTCAGGGAACTGGCGAGACCTGGACAGCAGCAGCCCGCCAGCATTCTAGTTTGGGCTTCAGTTGTGCCCTTTAGGTACTAATAGAAGTTAAATGCTACACTGTGGACCTTGGGACCTCCTCAAAGCAAGGGACAGTGATTCAGAATGGAGTAGCCTCCCTGCCCTAGCTAGCAGTATGCAGCTAAGGATGCAGTGAAGGAGCTTGCATTGAAATGAAAGGCATTATTTCCTGCTCAGTCCAAGGACAGCCTTCTTTGAATACTAATCGGTACAGCCTTTTCATTAATTTAATGTTGTTGCTCCCATTTTAATCAGAAAAGAGTCATAAAAATTCTGGTGCAGGTGCTGTTGTCCCATGTCATGTCTGAGCCTTCAGTTTGTGTGCACCCTGTGCAACTCTTGCCTTTGTTTCAGACAGGAAGTGGAGGTGGAAGTTTGCTTAATTAGTACAAATAGCACAGCTCTTACAGAACATGCAAAATACTATAATTTTTTAATCTCCTTGCATTCCATCTTTTTAAATTATTTTTAAAAAACCTTATTTTACCATGGGCAAATCAGACCCCTGAAAATATAACCAAAACTGTGGTACCTTTCATGGCACCTTTGAGAGTTCATAAATGCTCCTCTTAATGCACGGTGGACTTCACATTGTAAGTAGAGATGAGAATAAACTGGAATCCACCATGGTTTCATGGTCTTCATATCTTTACCTATAGCCTGTCCTTTTTAGTCTCCTTTACTCTTCACAACAGCATAATTTTGTTTTCTTTTCCTGCCACCACCATCAATTCAAAATTAACCACAGGGATCAGTCAAATGGCTCTGAGGGTTAAAGTACTTTCTGCCAAGCCTGAAGGCCTGAGTTTGAGTCCCAGGATCCACATGGTAGAAGGACAGAACTGACTTGCACTAATTGTCTGTCCTTTTTAGTCTCCTTTACTCTTCACAACAGCATAATTTTGTTTTCTTTTCCTGCCACCACCATCAATTCAAAATTAACCACAGGGATCAGTCAAATGGCTCTGAGGGTTAAAGTACTTTCTGCCAAGCCTGAAGGCCTGAGTTTGAGTCCCAGGATCCACATGGTAGAAGGACAGAACTGACTTGCACTAATTGTCTTCTTCCTACCTACACACACACACACACACACACACACACA
>NW_008335297.1:1524680-1536848 GCF_000622305.1 Nannospalax galili | reverse complement strand
AGATCTCACTATATAGCCCTGGCTAGCCTGGACCTCTCTGTATAGACCAGGCTGGCCTATAATTCATAGATACCTGCCTGCCTCTGAGATAATTTATTCTTAAATGTGGCCCGGTATTATCTTTTTTTAGAAAACTGTAACTTGGTTGTCTTTACTAACTGTACCATGTGAAATGAAGTAAGCTTGTGTTTGAAGACTATATAATAAGTGTTGTGGAAGATGCTAGAAGTACAAGTCACTTCTCCAGAAATAAGCAGAATTTATTGTGGCAGGGAGTGTAAAATGTAACTGTTGCAGTCATCACATCAGCAAAAGCTTGTCACCTCAGTAATGGTCCATAGAATTATATTTGATGGGAAGGGAGAAGTTGGAAATTTGATTATTGAGAAATTAGTTCCTTAGTATGACTTACTAACTATTGTGGCTTTCGGGTTTGTTTGTTTGTTTGTTTGTTTGGGGGTGGGTTATTTTGTTTTGGGGGTGGTGGTATTTTTGTTGTTGTTGTTTCAGGTTTTTTGAGACAGGGTCTCCCTGTAGCCCCAGCCAGCCTGGAACTCACTATGTAGACCAGGCTGGCCTCTATCTCACAGAGATCCACCTGCTCCTGCCTCCTGAGTGCTGGGATTAAAGGCAAGCCCCACACACCCACCACACATAACATTAAATTAACCATTTTAAAATAAGCACGTCAGTAGTATTTTGTACATGCACAGTGTTATACAATCACTGCCACTTCTAGCCTCAAAGAAATTTTCTGCCTTCAAAAGAACACCCTACAGCTATGAGCAGTTGCTCCCATGTCCCGTTCCCTATGGTTCCCAGCAACCAGCAGTCTGTACTCTCTCTCTAGATTTGCCTATTCTGGATATTTCTCAAAAATGAATTCTTATAATATGTGACATTTTATACCTGACTTTTTTGACTTAATATGTTTTCTAGATTTATCCATATTTAGAGATTTATTTTTATTTTTAATTGTGTGTTTGCATGCATGAATGCACATGTAAATACAGGTGCCCATGGAGGCCAGAAAAGGATGTCAGACCTGGAGCTGGAGTTACAGGTGGTTGTCAGCTGCCTGACATAGGTGCTGTGAACTGAACTCAGGTTCCCTGCAAGAACAGCAAGTTCTCCTAACTATTGAGCCATCTCTCCAGCCCCTCAGCCTCATCAAGTGTGTATTGATACTTAATTCCCTTCTGTGGCTGAATACTATTTCACAGTCTCTCCAGTCACCTGTGGGTGACACTTAGGCTGTTTTCTCCAGTTGTCTGTTTTGATGTGCTGTGAACATGTGTGCACATGCTTGTGTCTACTTCAAAGAGTACTTCAACTCTTTGCATTTCATTTACAAATAGAATTGCAGAGGTGCAGTTGTTCTTAACTAAAATGTTGTGTGCCAAGTTTTAGAAAGACTCTGTGAATGTTCTGATTTCATGTCTTGTGGTCTTTTTTGCTGATAAAAATGACATAGTTCAGAGCCACTTAGTGGCTTGCCAGTTGGCTGACTGACATCTCTCCCCTAGGCGTCTGCCTTTATTATTTAGAACACTTAAGTAATAAATTGCAATGCTGTCTTTCAACTTGCTTTTCACATTGTGGTATGATTATTTCAGACTTCCTTTACTGGCCTCCCAGCTAACCCCCCCCCCCATCATCCATCTCACTTTCAACACATGACCTTTCTTTCTAGTTCTCTGAGAAAATTTAAGCTTTCACTTACCTTCCCTGGCTATCCCAGACCAAAGAAAGCTATGAGCTTTGGGTCCTCCCTGTGATACAGTGTTTCCTCACAAAGGCTGTCCTTGGATGCTGCAAATCCCCTCCTGTGGCCTTAGGGACATGCTCTCTTGTTCCCTTGCTCTTTCTCTCATTCATATCCCTTCCCATTCCTTCACTCTCCTGCCCTTCCCTCTCTCATCAGTCACAGACTTGCTCTAGACCGCTCCCATGTGCTCATTCCTCATTTTTCTCTCCTCCCTTCAACTGGCAGCATCCTGGAAGTACGATTCTATTAACTGCACTCACAGTCCTGCCTGCCCCTTGCTCTCTCACCCCCTCCAGTCTGGCTCCTCACAAAATAGTTCCTCCATGTGTGGAAGCAAGCGTTCTGGCTTCCTCCCTTCTTACATCCTCTGGCATCCTTTGCACTCCCTTCCTCTGGATCAGATCCATAAATGGGCTTTTAATTACTGGTTTTCTCGAGAACTGAGTCCTGGGTTTCTTTACTTGCTCTGCTTATGTCTCTCCTCAGCAAATGTCCATGGCTTCAAATATCACATAATTATTTAATACCATTATTGCTCCTAGTCTCTGAAATCTGGACCCACAAAGTCAATTACCACCTAACATGCTTACTTCCATATCAAATATGAGCTTCCTAAGAGCCAGCTTATGCGCCTCACTTCTATAACTGGTCTATGGTACTCAGGCCCAAAACCCAGGAACCATCTCAGATACAACTCCTCACCACTTTGGCATTAAAGAAAAATTAGTCCTATGATCAGAGTTCCTGTCCTGGAACATCAGAATTTATTAATAAATGTGATGAATTAGAGAACCCTTATCCTAAGGCTGTCAGCTACTGTGAACATCTCCACCACGTTACAGACCAACCCTAGTGCTCTTGCTGTCAGTGGTCTCTTACTGAATAGTATTCATATGAATGTCTACTGTTATTTGGCATGATGTCACTAATATCTGTAGGTAGATGAAGACAGACTATTTCTGAATTTACTTAGCTTAAAACTTGATAATATGTATCATGGAAAAGGGTAAGAACAGAAAGTTGCTCTCATACCTTGTGAATGAGATGATGTATTGGTATCACCATTTGGATGGCAAACAGATTCTATCAGTGTTGAGGTCATTGTTGTCATTGTTTGAAATTTAATCCACAGATCTATTGTCAAAGATGCTCCCAAAATGAATGAGGCCCTTCACTGTACCACTGTTTGTAGTAGCAAAAGGCCTGGTTACATACATGTGCCAGTGCATCCATTTGTTAGACATGGCCTACAGGCGGAAAGCACAGTTCCATGTTTTTTCAAAACAAATTCCCAAAATAAAAGAATAATTAGTCCTCTACCACATGTATTTGCATACTTTATGATGGAATATTCACAAGACATTTTCTGAATTCATAGGGCTTGTAACAGTGGTGTCCTTTGGAAAGAAGGGCAGGTCTGGGTGGGATGGATTGGCTGCACATTTCTTCTTACTACTTTTATATTCGTGCACACTTTTTTTTTTTTTTGAGACAAGGTCTCACCTGAATGGCTTGTAGCTTACTATGTAGACTGGACTAGTCTTGAACTCAGAGAAAACTCACCTGCCTCTGCCTCCTAAGTGCTGGAATTGAAGATGTATACCACCCAGCCTGCATGTACACTTTATTTCAACAAATAAATAGGAAAACTATACAAAATGTGATTCTTACTAGGTACTAGCTAGCAGCATGCAGGGAAAAAAAAAGCCCTCAGGGTGTCTTCTTCCCCTTTGATTGCAAAATAAGCCTTAACAACAAAGAAATCTGTAAATCTGGGGACTGGAGAGATGGCTACATAGTTAAGAGTGCTTATCACTCTTGCAAAGGACTGGCCCACATTAGACGGCTCACAACTGCCTATAACTCCAGTTCCAGGGAGATCTAGCCTCCACAGGCAACTGCACACGTGTGCCTACACATACACACACACTTTTAAAAAGCAAAAATAAATATTAAAATGTTAACAGAGAAATCTGTGTGGAACTAAGTACCTTAATCTTTACAGTTTCATGTTTAAGGTAATAATAGAAGTAACAGTAGTAACAGCCATCACCATTCTAACACTTTAAGAAGAGTAAGAGGAACATTTCATGCTTCCAAGTGAAGCCTTAGACATGGTCTAACAGGACTTTTGACTTATCTTCACATAGATGGAACTGGTAAAAGAAAGGAGCCAGGGGCTCCTCCCAAGCCCATGTTACCCCTGAGGAACAGATCCTCAAACAACCTTAAGAGTAAAAATAAATTGGTTTATCTGGGCCAATTGTAGGGTCTTAAACACCCAAAAGGAAAGTATAACCAAAGATTAATGGGGTCAATATAATTTTTTGAGAGTCTATATATAGCTAAAGTCTACATAACAAGAAACAGTGCCAGACAGGTGATACCTTCATTTGAGTTATTGGCCAGGGTGGCCCAAGAGACTCCCAGACAGTAGTAACCCAGCATAGAACTCGGAAAATGAACAGCAGACCCCAATCTTATCTAAAGGAATATTGACAACTGATTGCTGCTAGATGAGGAAGAGCTGATCTTCCCAAAACAAGGTTCTCTAGATAGACTGACTAGATTCAGCAGATGGACAAGCACTGGGGAATAGCTGGGGGTACCAACAACGCAGTGGACAGTAACAGGGATGACAGAGTATATGGGCTTCAGTGTGTGGGAGTGGGGAAGCTATGGGAGGATGCCATTTGGGAAGTGGGTATATAGATGGATAAGATTGTGTGGGATATTCTGTATGATATACACACACACAAAAATCAACAGATTTTTTAAAAAGACATGTTTGAGGAGGAACCATAAAAATTTACTTCATGTTAATTAGTAGAGGTGATAAACATTACCATTGAAATCTACCTGATGGCTTTATACCCATACTCAGGTACTAAGGATCTGAGTGTAACTGACTGTGACTAGTAATAATCAGATACATAAAGATTAAAGAAAACATGTACAAACATCTAAGCATTAGTAGCATTAAAAATATAAAACAGCATATTTTAAAATGAAATGGAGATCTTCTTTAAAGGGTAAAAACTCATTCAAGTTTATGTCTTACAAGGTTTATACTGAGTTCAATATTGTATAACTGTATTAATTCAACTGTGAACCTAAAAATTCAGTCACTTTTGAAAGAGATGTATCCTTGCTCTGGAATTACTGAATATGTTAAAGCTGTAATGAAATGCTTCTTCTAATCATGTGGTTATAAAATTTTTAAATTTTTTTTTTAAAAAAGAGTAAAGTAATTCATCAGCCTTTTGCCTTTCCAATATAAGTTTTTCAAGATGTGATTTGTCTGTAGCTGTTAAAGCTCAGTCGGCCACTGAGCTGCTGCTGAATGGCCAAGGGTTAAACACGAGCTGATTTGACCCTCCTGTGCTCTGTTATTAAAAGATATGAGGATGTTTCACTTCTAAAATGCCTTGTTTCATAGAATCAGGCCCCTTATTTCACCCTACTCAAACTCTATGATGCATTTTTGTCAGAGTGCAACCACCTCATCCTTTTAACTGCTTCAGCATCTGTTTGGAAAAAAACCTGAAACCAACATCCATTTATTGTATACCAGTTTCTTCTGTCGGTGCATAGTCAGTTCTAGAGTATTCTTTTGTTTTCCATCTTTGCCTTTGCCCACTTTAGCTTTTACTAGACTGCTCAGGTTTGGGGGGGTTGTTGATGTTTGGGGGGTCTTTTTTACCCCCCCCATGATTTTGCAGTTTCTTTGCCATTGTCCTATAATTAAATAATATATATTGTTGATTAGCTCCTCTCCAACATGCAGCCAGCTGCTTATCTTCCTTTCCTCCTCCCCATCACTGAAATCTACCTAATCACAGAGAATCACCAAGCCTCTACCTGGAGGCCATCCTGCTTCTCAAAAAGTGGTATTTCTGCCTTAGTTTTGTAACACACAGCCCTCAGAGGTCCCTCGCACACTCCCTGGGCCAAAGCTGTGCTTTGTTTTGCCTTTTTCAGCTCATGCCAAACTGTGTTTTTATTGAAAGTGAAAATCACTTTAATCATATCAAATAAGGGAAACATTTCAAATACTCATCATCATTCAAAAAGCAGCTGAAATGTTTGGTGTTTTGGGGGGGGTATTGCAAAAGTTATATGTAAAGTTATTTTATATTGTATATTAATCTTAAATTTTTGTCACTTTAAAGTTTCCAAGAAGTAGGGGAAAGTAACCAAAAAGAAGATACTTGGGGGGGGGGGTAGGGTAAAAAAGAAAAATACTTTTGATACTTAAATTATCTATGGTACTGAAAATCAGATTACTAGTTTATCCTAGATGAACTACCTTTTTTCAAGTGGTGACTGACTAAAATCAGTTTTTTTTTATTTTATGAAAATAGAGCAAGTTCAAAGTACTTCTTTTGACATAATGCCAGTTTTATCTATTGTAGTAAGGAATAAATATTGTTAAATTTTCAAAATTATATGTATCTTTCTCCTTATAGACATATAATAGGAAAAAAATCATGAATGCTAGCCATATGAGAAAATGAGACATATCACCTCCAAGAGATACATTAATTAAAATTTTTCATCTTGATAAATGGAATAGAAAGTCTCCTACATCCATGTTCTCACATGTCTACTATAACTCCGAAAGATAACTGTACACAAAGGAACTGGTCTCCTTACCTGGTGATCATGCTAAATACAGATCCTACAGACTCATCCTTCCAAGAATTTAAATTTAGGAAATAAGTGGAAATGATAAATAAAGTTCGCACAAAATTATACCAGAGCGTCATTATAGTTGTATAAACTGGAAACAGTTTAAGTGATAAATAACATCTCTACCAAACCAAGCATGCAAGCAGTTAAAATAATGCTTATCATTGCATAGAATATGACTAGTATAGACACACAGAATCAAGAATGGCATCAGTATGCTAACAGGTGTGGCTCTGCATGAGGATCAGCAATTTTCTTTGTTAGCACTCTTACATTTTTTTATTTACTTATTTTGTTCAATGAGCATATCACTCATAAATTTTAATAAAAAATGTCAGCCAGGTGTGGTGGCACACACCTTTAATCCCAGCACTCGGGAGGCAGAGGCAGGTAGATCTCTGTGTGTTCAAGGACAGCCTGGTGAAATCTTAGTGACTTGTGTCTTGAGTTTCCTGTTCCATTTCCTTTTGTTTTAAGAAAGGAGCTTTAGCCGGGCGTGGTATCACACGGACAGCCTGGTCTACATAGTGAGTTCTAGGACAGCCTGGTCTACATAGTGAGTTCTAGGACAGCTGGAGCTACAGAGAGACCCTGTCTCAAAAAGACCGAAAAAAAAAAAAATGCTGGGAGGGGGTCTGGAGATGGCTCAGTGGTTAAGAGGCTGTACTGCTCTTCTAGAGGACCAGAGTTCCGTTCCCAGAGCCCATATCAGATAGCTCAAAACTCCCTGTAACTCCAGCTATAGGAAGTCTGATGCCCTCTCCTGGCTTCTACCTACACCAACTGGAGGGGGGGCAGGCGACATAATTAAAAATAACAAAAATAAATCTGAAAACAATGCCTTGGACTCAGGGTAATTGAGAAAGATGTGATTCATGCATGAGCTGTTGTAGGGTTCTCACACTGAGGTCAGTGTCTTGCACAGAGTGTAGTGCTACTTGTTTGAGATACACTTTTCTATATCAGTACTCTCTTTTACCTTTTGAAACAAACAGGTTTAAGCCCTGTTCTGTTCCAAATTGAAAGATTTATTGGAAGACAATCTATTAAATTGCTTTACTTTCTCAGATTTTCATAAATGAAGACATCCTCTGCAAGTGTTCAAATGTGAGTTCTATTTGGCTTTCTGAAAGATGTAAGCACACAGTCCCTGGCTGTTCTGAACTGCTTTCCCCATCAGAATTCTATAGCTTCACATCTGTTCCTCTTGTGTGCAGTCATTTGCAGGATGGCCATGTATAGTGCTAACTGACAGTCAACTTGGTAACATCATTCAGCTTGCAATGCTTGGAGCCCAGTAGTACAGTTCATCTTCTCAGAGAGGCACCAGGATGAGGTTCTCAGACCTAAGGCCATTGCCAGGAAAACTGGCTTCTTAGGCACCTGTGTCATCACCATCACCACCAAAGGACAGGGTGCTGGGCTGATGTTCAGTCGGAGATTACAACTAAAACTACAGCTGTGCAAGGGGCTGAGTAACATCCAGAGCACTGGACTTTTTCTCCCTCCCCCAAATTGAGGGAGCAGCATTGGGCAAACAAGGTTTTGGAGAGAGGAAGAAGGCCTACTTTATTAAAAACATCTTGGCCCACATCCATGAATGCCTCTGGTGAGAAGGGTCAATCCTCTATTCTCAAGGTCTCTGGTTCCTTTCACAGTCCCTGAGAAGTACCAGTATAGCACTAATATATCCTGCCCAAACACTACTTTCCGGGGTGGAGTGAAAATCAAGCTGTACACACCTCAAATCATGGCCTTCCTGGCTTGGAAGATGCAGCTGTCTACTGTAATTATTATACCCTTTTTTTTTTTTTTTTTTTTTTTTTTTTGTTTCACAGTTGGAGTCTCTCAGATTCTACTTTCCTCCTCATGGTCCCTGTTTACCTCACAGCTGTCCTCTAATTCATGGATTTTTTTCTTTAAGTTTTCTCTGATTTTCTATGATTTTGATTCTTATATGATTAAATTCTAGAATTTCCATCAAAAAGCAGCTTCCAGTTCTTTGCCAGATTTCTTACTTTTGCCTTCAGTTCCTTGCACAGATAAGATTATTTTGAAGTCTGCCCAGTCAAGGCCATGATCAAACTTTGTTCTTTTTTTTTTTTTTTTTTTTTTTTTTTTAGTCTTTGAGACAGGGTCTTCCTGTAGCCCCAGCTGGCGTCGAACTTACTATATAGACCAGGCTGGCCTCGAACTCACAGAGATTCACCTGCCTCAGCCTCCCAAGTGCTGGCAATAAAGGCATGCACCACCACGTCTGGCCACATTAATTGCTTTCTACTCATTTGATGAACAGATTCTGAAAGGAAGTTTACTCTTTTCTAAAGTTATGTGTCAGTACTATTTCATTGGTACTTTTTATAACTAATTGTTTTGAGAATAGCCTTTGTCAAGTTGTTAGTCACTGGTTCTGTTTAATATGAACAAATCGCATAGTTGTGTTTTAGAATTCACTAAGAATAGCAGTAAAATGGGGTATCCCTCTCCCCCCATATTCCCACTCAAAGTTAATCAAACATTCTACCACTGAACTATACTCCCATCTACCTGAGTCTCCAATAGGACTTTGCACTTCATATTCAATGTGTCCAGTACTGTTCTCCTTTTGGTATGGACAGAGAGTAAAAGAGATAGGCAACCAGTATATTTAACATCATGGCCAGTTTCTTCCAAGTCTGCCTCCTCTCCATTCATGTTCTTCCTAATGTCTTTGCTTAAAAATAAATCTTCCATTCACGGCTACTGCTGCTGTTTCCAATAATCCTATATGGCACCCTGCACATAGACACCTTAGAGGTATGCTGCACACAAGTGAATATGCTGGGAAAGACTGAAGGCCATAACTGCTTTGAGTAGCACTTGTAGTGTGATGTTCTTGCTTCTTAATGCAGGCAATTTTGAGAGCATTCATTAAGGAAGTTGCTCTGATCCCTTCAAGCAGAATGGCGTAAGTTGGGGTTGGGAAAAGGTTGTTTATTTTAGCCATATATGAAATTGAATGGAAAACACAAATGGCTTGTGTGTGGTTTTGTCTGTTTTAACAGTTGGTGATTGATACCTATGTATTATGGAATGAGAAATGTGTATTTGTTCTTTACCTCTGGTTCCTGGCATGGAGCTCCTAAAATCTATGTGGTTTCCTGAGCATCAGGAAGCATCCTGGAGCATCTTCTGTGGTCCTTAGTCCTCAGTTCCTGACATTGTGTGAGCTGTCTAGGATGCTCAATGGCTCCAGTGATGAGACCATTTTTGGTATACTAAGATACCAGGTAGCTGTAGACCCTAGATGGATTGAGATACCATTAGTTCCAGAATGACACCAGCCTGGTCTGAGAAAGGATGGAGGCCTAGAAAAGTACCCTTCCCTATGCATCTCTTCCATGGACCTGTTCTAAGTTGTGTCCTTTATTGTAAGTCAGTAATTAGAAGTAAAGTGCCCTCCTGCATTTTGTGAAACAGTCTAGTAAATTGAGGGTGTTGTAGGAACCCTGTTGTGGGTGTCCTGGGGCCCTCCAGGTGTGGGTAGAGTTGGCGCGGAGTCATGACACAGACTCTGGGAGTCAGGTGAGAAACATGCAGTGCGAGCAGCTGCAGACTCGTTTATTGTGGATATGGGGCTCCCTTATATCCCCCCTCCGGTGTCCCATTGGTCCATTGATAGGTCGTGTCTGTTCCTCATTGGCTCTCTGTATCAGGCCATTTTCGCATCAGCCATCTCTATGTCTTTTGGCAGAACACAGGTTTGACTCAGCCGGATGTTTCTGGCGCATTTGCAGCGCATACGCGCTGGTTGTTCAGGCCGCACTTCCTCCTACAGAACCCCACAACCTTGTAGTATGAATGGCCTAGGCTAGTGCCTGGTATTTAAAACTGGGGCACACTGGGAAGTCTGACCTTAACTCCGCATGTAGAGAGTCAGATTTGATCTGAATTGTTGGACACACAGTTGCTGTCCTCATGTCAGAGGACTGGTTGATATGGGCAAAAGCCTACACATTTGCAATCAGAAACAGGTCAGGGTGGTAAGCATCCATTCTATGCATGTCAGCTTGAGGGACTTCCAGTAATCAGTGCCCAAGTATGCCTTCCTGTGCATGTGGACCCCTGAAATGACCAATGTCCAATCAATCAGAAGACCTTCCTAAGACTCACAAGCTGTTGCCACTGTGTTGGCTTATAGATCAGGTCATTGCTGATGTCTGTTATTCACAGGTGCCATTACCCAGAAAGACTGCTGTGTTCAGGCATTTGTCTTGTAACTACATTCATGCTTTGAATTTTTTTTGGTTGTTTAAGGGGGTGGGGAACTTTGATATTCCTATGACCCTTCCTTTCTGCCTTTCTTTGCGGCTCCCCAAGAAGAGAATGATGTTGCTGCTGAAGGTCTTTCCAGACAGACCCCTCTCCACAGTGCCCACAGTTCTGAGCTAGAGGTCATCCTGATCCTTTTGTTGGGGTACTACTTCTTCCTGCAACCACCCTAAGGGCCACCCAGCATTGGTCTCTGCATTCCTACCTGCTAGAGAAGCCAGCTACTGGTGGGGTGGGATCCACGGGACTGGGCTTGGTTGTTTTTGTGCTCTCTTTAAAAAAAAAAAAAACCTGCATCAGGGAAGAGAGTTTTGTGTTCACAAACAACTGACTAAAAGTATCAGCAGATGTGTTTTGTTGTTGTTGTTTGTTTGGTCTTTTTGAGACAGGGTCTCCCTGTAGCCCCAGCTGGCCTGGAACTCACTATGTAGACCAGGCTGGCCTTGAACTCACAGAGAACTGCCTCTCGAGTGCTGGGACTAAAGGCGTGCATCACCATGCTTACCTAGCTATCAGCAGACATTTTAAGGTCAGAAGCACATGAATGTGCTTTGCTTTGTGTAACAGCCTTGTACCAACTATTTCCAACTATATGTGGTATCAGTGAATTTTGAGCTGCCATCGCCCCTGAACAAAACCAAAAGTCACATTTTTGTATTCAGTAAATGATGGCACCCATATCTAGCATGATAAGAAAGTATTCCTAAGAACCATTATATAGCTCAGGCTCTTTGTAGAACAGGGCTCTGCTCTGCAACCACTGCAGGGTCAGCGGCTGTCAGGATTGTGGTTCCCAAGGCACCAGGGTCCCCTGAAAATGGGGCATTCCAAGTGCATTCCAAGCCAGCCTCTGTTCCAGCCACCACGTCCTTGCTGGAAAGCTGTCTTCTCTCCCTGCCATTAAGAAACATGCATAGGTAATCTGTTTTTAGCATATTGAAGACTCTTAGGCTGATCCTTAGTCATCCTAACCCAGGGTTTGCATCCATAATTTGAAACTAAAAGCGAAACAGAAGCTTAAAATTGAACATAAGGCTAATTAACTGGAGAAAATAGTTTTCGGTTTCACTTAATATTTTCTTTAATAGGCTTTTTTTCTAAATAAGAAATTATAAATGCGATAAAAAGAATCTTCTTGAGAAACATAGGGGAAATAGTAATTTTTTATCAAATGCGGAAAGCAGGATCCCCATTTTTCATAATGTATATCTTTCCTCTGCCAGTTTTCATAATTAAAATGGTAAGGTGTCATGACTGTAGCTTTCTTAGCGCTTGTACAGTATAGTATTATAGTAGTATTATTTATGCAAATATTATTGAATTCTTAGACATTTCTTTTTGGGTCATTAGTACTGTTTCACAGGCCTAACTTATATGCACTTAGGCAAAATGCTGCT
>NW_008335297.1:1520803-1524593 GCF_000622305.1 Nannospalax galili | reverse complement strand
TTCATTGCTGATAAAGAAAGTCCTTCCAAACAAGCCAGTCTTTCCCTAAAATAAGTTTTTATATTAACTTATTTTAAAAGAAACTGAAAATGTCAAGGAATCTCACATTTGTTTCTCTGACTTCCTTATTAACAAGTCATAACGTGTAAGCCAACTATATTTAATTGAGTAATATGTGAATGTATTTAAATAAGAAATACCTAGTTTTAGTAACAAATTACCACTAACAGGCAAAAATCACACACAAAATTTTTTTTTTACAAATTGGTGCTAAGTAAATTTTTTTTTTCTTAAGACAAGGTCTCACTCTGCAGTTCACGATGACCTGGAATTCAGTGTGCAGCCCAGGCTGGCCTCAGACCTGAGGCCATGATCCTCTTGCTTCAGTCTCTTGAGTGTTGGTATTACAGACGTGAGCCGACTCAGCTTCTCAACTAATGTCCTTCCTGTTTGATAATGAAGTAGATGTTCTCCTTTGGAACCATGTGAGTTGGGTCCTATGGTTGCAGATCAACTCCAATGGTGATTTGTTTCTTTCCTTTCCACAGTGCTCCAGCTGAGGCTGCAACAAAGGAGAACAAGGGAGCAACTAGTGGACCAGGGCATCATGCCACGTAAGACCACACGTTGTCATCATCTCTGGTGTGCTAGGAAGGAGGGGTATACCTGTGCACCCTCTTTCCAGTCATGGCCATTCAGTTGTTGCCATTTCCTTATGGGTTATCAGGAAAGCCCGGTGTCAGCCTGGTCAACCAAAGAGAACCATTAGAGTACATTTTAAAATCCAGGTGCAGCTCATAAGATAGACTTGAATGTGACATTATACAAAGAATGCCTTTAAGACACTCAGGTTCTTGTTTCAAGCTTTAATATTAGTTTGAGTTTTTAAATGATTAATCACTGTAACTAGTGCAAGACTTGTAAGACTAACATGACAAAATTAATTCACTACCTTGATCTACTTGAATTTACTTAATTCAAATTAATTATCTTTGGTGTTATACTATGGTCACCTAATTAACTGTATCCCAAAGTGTGTTGCTGTTAAGCATTTTGTTTGCACTTAGTGCTGCAATCTTCCTGGCCAAGTATAGTTGTTTCCTAGGTATCCCTAGAGTTAATTTCTTCAAGAGAATCTTAAGAGTTAATTTATTTTAGAACATTTGTCTAAGCTGTTTCCTTTACCCTTAACCACCAGATTTGGGTTTTTTATATTTTTAAAGGAGAAAATGGTTGTTTACATAGGCTGTGGGATTATCTGTTTAGAAATTCACTTTTCCAAGAGTTCATTTATTCCACTTTAAAACACTAGAAATTACAAATTTATGCCTCCTAGTTTTCCAAATCATTGCTAGCCCACAAATTATCAGTTAATGATCAAGAATTATTTTTTCTTAACAGATTTTTTCCCCTCCGTGAAACTTATTCCTGGACATACTATCCATCATCTAAATATCTTAAATCCAGCATTGTGATAGTCCAAAGCTGCTTTGATAATCTGCCAGGTTTCTCCACTACCACATTCCTCCTCCAAGCCAATCAGTCAAGCAGCATCAGATAATGGTGCTCAAGACACCACTGCTAGGTCAGCCCTGATCTGCTTCAGGGAGCTGGTCCCCAGCCAGACTGACCAGGCTGGGCTCCTGAGAGCCTCTACAGTCTTCAAGGACCAGGCCTAAAGACCATGTTTTAGACAGACAGCACAGGGAAACCTAGTCCTGTGTTTCATCCGCTCACTGTTGTTACCTGTAGGCTGATACCAGGCAATAGTAGGCATACACAAATCAGATTTTTCAGAGATGATGGACTGAAGTGTTTTTGTAAGTGCCACTCAGCCTCATTCTGAGATTCTAGGCTAGTACTCTGGCATTATATAAAGGGTCACTGGATATTTCGTGTTTTGCATTGTGGTATCAAAAGGAACACGAACCTTTTACATTCAGAATCCTAGAGTTAAATCCCATTTTGACCCCCTCTAGCTGTATGACCTCAATGACTGTATGCCAGGGCTCATACCTACCTCACAAGTTTATTAGGAAGACAGATAACAGTCTAACTGGTTGACTACAGGGCCAAGTGTATTGTGAGTTGTGAATAAATGGTGCATCA
This sequence comes from Nannospalax galili, assembly GCF_000622305.1. Taxonomy (NCBI): domain Eukaryota; kingdom Metazoa; phylum Chordata; class Mammalia; order Rodentia; family Spalacidae; genus Nannospalax; species Nannospalax galili. The sequence goes on along the minus strand of NW_008335297.1, from coordinate 1,522,484 downwards.
AATCTGTAGACACAGAGTGCAGGGTGTCCCAGTGTCAAAACTTAGATCATCTCCACAGCCATGTGAGCTTTTTCTAGTAACTTATATGGCCACTAAGAGCTAAAACCTGTGAGAGACTCATCAGACTGGTCCCTGGGCCATGGAAATTTACAGTGCTCTAACCTGGCATTTACATAGTCATTATATATAACAACTCTGAAATGCCCACTTGATTTATTTATGAAGTACCTAATTTTACTTGTGTAACATTTAGGGGTTTCAAATTTTACGGGTCTTTTAAAGGAGTTAGTGAATAGATACACCATAGATGTGCGCTGCTAGGGTCAGCAACATGGCAAACTGAGATCTGAAATCCTATTTATGCTGTGGAAACAATTTACTTTCCCCCTCACAGCTTTGAAGAGTCCAGCTGCATTCCATGAACAGATAAAAAGCCTGGAGCGAGCCAGAGTAAGTAGCTTCACTTTACAATATTTTCTTTCTCTTCTATGTCATACCAGCACCCCTGACTCAAGTGGAAAACATGTAACCCACCTCTAACGTGTGTGGTGTGATAAGCAACATGCATTCTGGGGAAGCTTGATTTTTGGAGCTTTATAGAAAAATGAATGAAAATTCAATTGTATTCTTTTAACAACAGTAACTAGGGTTGGAGGAGATGGCTCAGTCAGTAAAGTGTTTCCTGTACAAGCTGAGTTCATTCCCCAGCACCCCATTTTTTAAAAGGTTGGGTGAGGCAGTGTACACCTGTAATTCGAGCACTGGGGAGGCTGCAATAAGAGGACCCAGGTCTAACCAAATTGGTGAGCTCCAGGTTCAGTAAGAAACTCTTGTCTAAAACAATGGTGGAGAGCAATTGAGGAAGATCCCTGACATCAAACTCTGGTCTCCACATACACATGCACACAGATACATGCTACAACATAAAAAAAATAAAAAATCAGTAACTAGTTTTGTTCACCAGTTTTTAGAGGCAGAATAGGCAAGAACTTCTGCTGTTTATTAGCCCTGCAGAAGGCCAGGAAAGTGGTACTCTTCCAGGTCTTTGGCCGATTTCCCTTTCGGGGTCTGTGTCACTGCTGATTGACCTGGGAAAGGAGAATGTGGCTACATGGAGAACACTGCTCCCCACAGCTCCTCTTCACAGCAGTTCCAGTGTAGTCACGCATCGCAGTTGGCAGTTAGTGTTTTTCTCTGAAAGTACCATTTTGTATATTCCCTCTGTCTGGTTTGCTTTTTTTCTGTGTGTGTGTGTGGTGGGGCGGAGGGGGGGGGTAACTTTAATTACGCAGTATGAAAATAAGAATATCTAAAAATTCCTTAATATCCCCAGAATGTAATGATCAGCTCTTAGAGTATTATAAAATATAAAATCCATTTTAAAATCCAGTCACTTAGGAGTACAGTTCTGTAAAAATATGCTTCAGACATGGAAATTTATGTCATGCTAATTAGTAGAGGTGACAAACAATACCATTGAAATCTGCCTGATGACTTTATAGACATACACAGGCACCAAGGATCCAAGTGCAACCAATTATGACTAGTAATAATCAAATACATACAGATTAGAGACGCATGTGCCAACATCTCAGCGTTAGTAGCAAAAACAATGAGTCTTTCTGTAAGGAACAATATATTCTAAAAAGAAGTGGAGATCTTTTTTAAAGGTTAAAAACTC
>NW_008335297.1:1506150-1520764 GCF_000622305.1 Nannospalax galili | reverse complement strand
AATATTTCTGCAAGGAACAATATATTCTTAAATGAAATGGAGATATTTTTAAAGGTTAAAAACTCATTCAATTTTATGTCTTACAGGACTTATACTTAGTTCAATAATATATAACATATTAATTCAACTGTGAATCTAGAAACTTGCACCCACTTGTGAAAGAGATGTACTGTTGCTCTAGAGTGTGTTACTGAATATGTTAAAGCTGTAGTGAAAAGCTTCCAATCATGTAGTTATTAAAAATTTTTTTAAAGTATAATGATTAATAAATTTTTTTGAAAAAGCTCTAATTTCTTAGATTCCACTCCTTCCATTATAAATTGTTAAAACATTTAGGAACACAGCTAGCAACTAGAAGTGGAAGACATTGAGTGATGTCTAATTTGTGAATAAATAACTCTATTAAAAATATATATATGCTTCAGAATAGGAATGCAAATGAAATACATTATTTCTAATAATTTCTATATGTAAATTAATATCTACTTTTCTAAAGTATTGATTTTAGACATTTAGATTATTTAATCTTATGTTTATTCAAAACATCTTCAAAATTTATGAGCTTTTGATTTTTCAGTTTTTAAATATAAAACTCTGTATAAAGTTTACTTTATACTACCACTTCCAGTCCCTGAAAGATTTTGGAGGCTACAATTTAAATCATATGTTAAATAATAATTTCTTTTAAGTACTAAATTTCCAGTGTTTCAAAGATACAACAAAAAGGGTTATATCATTTATTTTAATGGAGTATCTTGGAGAAAATTTTAAACCACAATAAATCATAAATAATTTGTTAAAGAGTTTTACTTCTCTTTTTTAAGACTGAAAACTTTTTGAAGCACAAGATTCGGAGTCGGCCAGATCGTTCAGAACTCGTCAGGATGCACATTTTAGAAGGTAAGGGCTTTATTACTGATGGTTTTGCTGCATTTCCTTAAGAAAAGAAGAGTATTCTATCATTTCTGTTCATTCCCATTTTAATAACTTTTTGCCCCACAGGCTGACACCCTCAAATTGGATAGCAACATGAAGACTCAAAACTAAAATTCTGTGTTTGATTCCTGGGGAACATTTGATACTCTAGATACCCACTTGATGAACTGCCTCTTCCCACAAGCTGCCCATAGGTGCCACTACCATTCTGTCCTGGAAGGACATTTTTGGTCTAGAGGACTTACTTATAATAAGGGATATATCATCAAGCCAGAGTACACAATAATCACAAGTCTAATCCTAGATTTTCAGCAACTTGGACTTCATTGTTGTCTACCAGACACGATGCCCACACCCGTCATCTCCTCTTCGTCACTACTCACCTATAGTGATCTTGACCTGACTGTTACATAAGCACCTCTGCCTGCCCCCACCAAGCCTCTAGGTGATCGGGTCTCAGCCCATTCCATTCCTCTGGGTGATGTAGCCTCATTCCATTCCTGCAAAACACATGGCTCAAGACTGGACGTTCTTCTTTCTAAAGACAGAGCCTTCTTGAAAGCTGGTCCCTCCAACAAAACTCCCAGAGTTGCATTTCCTGCCATTGTTTGGCTTCTGTGACTAACTGATTGAGCAAGAGTAGAAGCTTGGTCCTGTGATAGTCATGGGAGTGTTAAGCTTTGAAGAAGAATCAAATTCCAGAATCTGGAAGCTTCTCAAACATTTAAAGAAGCTGGACACCAGAGGCCCAGTCGTAAGGTAGAAAGACAGTCTGTTCTCTCTGGAACGTGATAAAATTAGAATTAATATTAGAATTGGGTTGATTTTACAAGGTACCAGATTGTAGCATACCATGCAGGATAGCATCCTAGTAGGTCAGACATCCAAAAATGAAGAATTCAGGAGGTGGTAGGTGACTGTTGTTAAAGGTATTCAGTTGCTGGCCAGAGTGCTGGACACCAGAGGCCCAACAGTGAACAAGATGTGGGTGTCTGACTTCTGGAGCATGTGCTCCAGGGGCAGAGACAGACAATGCCAAGTACCCTCAGCAGTTAAGAGCACTGGCTGCTCTTGCAGAGGACCCAGGTTTGGTATCCAGCACCTACATGGCAGCTAACAACTGTCTATATCTCCAGTTCCAGGGGATCTGATGCCTTCTTCTGACCTCCAAGGGCATTGCACAACACAGGCACACTTACATACATGCAGGCAATACACTCATACACATAAAATGAAAATAAGTAAAGAAGTGCCAAGTTCCAAGCTACTCTCCACACTCCCGTGTAAGGGTTCCTAGAACTGAAGAATTCTTGTCCTTGCTCCGGGGCAGGAAGTAGGATATGCCTCTCTCTACTGTGGGTTGTGTTCTTAGAAGTCCCCTAAACTGAAAAGCTTGTCAGTGCTACAGTGATAGGGTAGAGCAGCTACCAGATCTCAGGGATCAGTGATTGCAAAGCAGCAAGCCCTCTGGTAAGTAACACGGCACATAGCTTCTCTAGGCCAAAAATGGCTTCTCTAGGTCAAAAGTATCTTGACCGAGAGGAACAATGTGTGTGTAGTAACAGTGCTGTCTGTTTCCACTCACCCTTTAAATATAGCAGACTTCATTAATATATTAAAATCAAGGAAATACCAAAACTTTTTGTTATTAAAAACAAGGGGCCAAGGGGCTAGAGAGATGGTTCAGTAGTTAAGAGCATGTACAGCTCTTGTAGAGGACCAGCGTTCGGTTCCCAACACCCATGTTGGGCAGCTCATAACTACCTGTAACTTCAGCTCCAGAAGATCCAACATCCTCTTCTGGACTCTGCAGGCACTGCACTCAACATACATGAACACACACACACACAATTTAAAAATCTCTAAAAAAAAAAAAAATCCAACTAACAGTTAAGAATCTAAGAGAATATATGAAAAATCCCTATGTAATGTCTTTAGGACATAGATTCTTGTTGGTATTTGGGGAATGAGAAAGAGTATATCAGCTTTAATTTTTGAAATATCCTAAAACCGCCTCCAACCATATTTTAACAATAACCTAATTTTCTGAAGTTCAGCAGCTTAAATCAAGCCTCAGCTTCATGGAATTGAGGAAATAAGACCACAAACAAAAGCACACCAGGCTCCACTTACTATTCTGGAAATATTTTCCTTACAGATGTATTCCTGCTGTCACTTTGATGGTTAATGGGAGAAGGGAGAAAAACAGAAGACTTTCCTAGTTTGATCAAAAACATTGGAAAGTAGACCTGAGTGGTTGGCCTCTGGAAAGTAGACCTGAGTGGTTGGCCTCATCTGAGTCTCCTCACTTGTCATGTTCCCACCCAGTTAGATGTGCTTTATCTCATAAGAACTTAGAATCATTTCAGAATCTGGGGTTGACACACATCACTTATTTTTTAAACAAGCATAAGTATTACTCAGGACAATGGGATGAAGGTGTTAACGAATTACCAGAAGCACCAGGATGGACAGAATCAAGCGGGTGTGTCAGATTTATAATAGCTTCATATCTATTGTAGCATCTTCCTCATCTGTAAGTACATGACTTGATGCTTCTGTACACCATCATCTGATGTGACTGGATCTTCCTAATAGACATAAGGTTTATATGCTCAGAAATAAACTCAAATTCTTACAGGACCTGACCCTGAGGTACGCAGAGATCAATCCAAGAATATGAATCATAGCTCTTCCCACTGAAGAAAATAAAGAAGTTTCTATCCTAAGATGTAGCACTTCCCTTTTTAGTGAAGACATATCTAGACCCATATACTTCTAGAGCCCTGGACCATATGTGTCGTCTTCATGCTGTGTCTTCCCAATACCTAACAAATGTGAATCTGACCTACCATAGGTAGACAGTGATAGTTCCCATTTCCAAGTTCAAGTTATCTCAAGTCTGCAGGCATTTGTGTTGTCTAGACAGGCCAAGCTGTCCAGTGCTAAGAGATACGGAGTGTACCAGAGCGCTCTTAACAGTCACTTTCTCCTTCCACAAAGATGCTGAGAACACTTTAGTGTGTTTGAACTAGTTTTAGTCAGTCAGTTGGCCCAAAGTAGAAATAGTACTCCAGGTAAGAGTTAAAACTGTGCTTCCTCTTTTAGAAACATTTGCAGAGCCATCCCTTCAGGCTACTCAGATGAAGTTGAAAAGAGCTCGGCTGGCTGACGATCTGAACGAGAAGATTGCTCAAAGGCCTGGGCCTATGGAGCTAGTGGAGAAGAACATTCTTCCTGTAGACTCCAGCGTCAAGGAAGCCATTATAGGCAAGAGTGACCATCCTGTCTTCTAGGAGAAAGGCAAACATGGGGATTTTAGATAAAACAGATTTAATTAAAATGCCAGCACCAATCAAGGATATAATTTTCTGGGTTAATTAGAAATGAATGAACACTAATGATTCCTGTTGCTATTATTTTATTATATGCTAGAAAATAGCCTCTGCTACTATTCAGCTTGGATTCCTATTCTATGTTGGAGGTCTAAGTCTGACTTCTGATGTCATTATCAATTTTCTAACTTAAATTACTTCATTGTACCATTTAGTTTAATATTCTTAAGAACTTTTCATTATTTCTAAATCTAGAAAAGGTAACTAGCTTGTTCAAAATTAAGCTGAATAGCGCATGAATATCATTATATTCTTTTAAGAATAGTAGCATCCTTAACTCCAGTTCCAGGGGAGTCTGACGCCCTCTTCTGAACTCCGCAGTTGCACAACATGGGTGCGCTCACATACATGCAGGCAATACACTCATACACATAAAATAAAAATAATAAAATATTTTTTAAAAAAGGATAGTAGCGTCTGTCCATTTTTTCCTAGTCTGTACTTCCTTCCTGCTGTTTATCTTTTTCTTGATCCTAGAGATTGAACCTAAGCCTGAACATGCTAAGCACACTCTCTACCACTGAGCTTCACCCTAGCATCTCTGTTGCTCTTTTTGTTTCTGATGTAAGCTTTATCTAGAAAGAAATCAAAAATGATTCTCATTGAGCAAGCAATTTTTTAAAGTTATTATCCTATCTTAAAAATTAGTGTAGCTCACATACTCCTGGGGACTTTTTATTTTGAATTAGTATGAGTTTAAAGCTTAGGCAGTTCATAGTCACAGATTCTAATATGTACAATCAACTATGATTCCAGACATTTGGGGAGATAGACCCCCAAAAGTAAGGTGTGAATGCAGCTGGGCTATTCCTCAAAATGGAAACTTCACCAGACACCAGTAACAGCCCCATTTTCCCCACTGCGTCCTGTGTTCCAGGTCAGCCTAAATGAGGTCCATATGTCTCCTGTCTTTCTCACTCTGTTGAGGGGTCCTCCTTCCATTTTTATCCTATATGTGGACAAAACAGGCTTGTTTACCCCACATTCTGGTTTGCCCCATGGCGTTGGCATGGTGTTGTTAACGTTCCTTCTGGACTGGGGTACAGCTCAGTTATGGAGCTCTTGGCAAGCATGTACAAAGCCCTGGGTTCCATCACCAGCCCCACAATCCACAACAAAGCGCTCCTGTCTCCTGTTCTTCCTACAGCTGGCAGCTTGCTCCAGAGGCTTTTATCATAGATAGTGTGGGCTTCCCCCTGGAAGTACAGTGCATTCCCTTTTCTTCTTTTTCTTTTAACTGGCTTCTTAAATTCTTAGGGGAAACTTTCTCCTTTTTTGCATTAGGCTTGGTAGTCCAAGGCCACGTGAGTTAACAATGGTTCTCTCTGCAGGTGTGGGGAAGGAGGACTACCCCCACACTCAGGGCGATTTCTCCTTTGATGAAGACAGCAGTGACGCTTTGTCTCCAGACCAGCCAGCAAGCCAGGAGTCTCAGGGGTCAGCTGCATCCCCTAGTGAGCCAAAAGTCAGTGAATCGCCATCTCCTGTGACTACAAACACTCCAGCCCAGGTAGGACCTCTTGATAAAGAGCCCTAAATAGAAATGTGGTCTGTTTCTGTATAACTGTCAAACCTATACATTTCTACCAGAAGAAAAGTCTTAAACTACTGAAATGTAGAATAGACTTCTTACCTCTGATCCAAACCCTGTAAAAACTGATTCTTAACCTAAAATTTCTGACTTACATGCATGTTACTTAGTTTTGTGGTTTTTTACTTCATACAATATTTTTGACAAATTGTCACATAGTAAATTCTGTTTTTCCTACCATCTGAGCCACTTTAAGTACAGAGTTCAGTGGGGTAAAATACGTTCATATTGTCGTGCAGCGGACTTCCATAGCCTTTTCACCCAGAAGAACTAAAATTCCATGCCCTTACATAACTCCTCCCCCTTTCCTGTCTGTCCAGCTCCTGGAAATCATCATTTACTCTCTGTCTCCGTGAATTTAACTAAGTACCTCATAAACATGAAGTCAGACAGTATCTTTTTTGTGACTGGCTTATTTCACTTAGTGTAATATCCACAGTTCCAACCATGTTATGGCCTGTGACAAATGGACATCCTCCTTCTTAAAACCGAATAGTATTCCAAGGTGTGTAGCACATTTTGTTTTTCTGTTCATCTTTTGAGGTCTGTGTTTTTTCCCCAAAACTTTATAGTCTTAGGTTTTTATGTTTCTATATTTGACCCATTTTGCATAATCTTAGGTAAAAGGTCAGCTTCGGGCTTCTCTGTGTGAATGGTGAGTGTTGCCAGCTCCATTTGGTGAAGGGAATGCTCCTTTTTCATTAACTAGCTTGACACCCATTTGCAGATCACCTGGCCACATGTATGAGGGTGAACCTCTGAGCTGTCTACTCTGTGTGTCTGCTTGGATGCTGGTGCTGTACTGTTTGGATTAACTTTTAGAGAGAAAAGTTCACCTTTGTTTTTCCAGTTAAAAGTGTTTCGGCTGCTCAGAGTTTCTTGGGGTTTCCTGTGAATTTCAGTCTCACATTTATGTTTCTGGGAACATTCACTCCTTTAAAGCACACAACATGTGTATCAGTACAGTTTTCTTTGTACAAACTGGCTAATAACGCATATTTTATTTCCAAACATTTGGCTATTTTGAATAATGTTGCTATGAGCATTTGTGAATAACTTTTTGTTGGCCTGTATCTTTATTTTTCTTGATAATCTACCTAGAAGTATAATTGTTAGGCCATGTAGTAATTTTATATATAACTTGCTTTTAGTCCTTAACAACATTCAAAAATATACCTCCAGTCAGACAGCACATACCTGTAATCCCAGCACTCAGAAGGCTGTGGCAGAAGAATTATGAGTTCTGAGTCGGCCTGAGCCATATGAACAGATCCTTTCTCAAAAACGAACAAAAGCATACATACATATTTTTTTTTGTTTTTGGGGGGGCGGGTCTTTTTGAGACAGGGTCTCCCTGTAACCCCAGCTCTCCTGGAACTCACAGAGATCCGCCTGCCTCTGCCTCCCGAGCGCTGGGATTAAAGGTGTGTGCCACCACGCCCAGCAAATATGTGTGTTATTTTTAATGGGATTAAACTGATACACCATATCTTAATTAGCAAGTCCCTATGATTGATTACCCAGAGCCATCTCCTGGTTTTCACTTTTAGGTTTAGAGTAAGATATTTTCTCATGTGATTGCAGTATACCTCACTGGCCCCTCACCTGATTGTTTCTTTGGAAAAATTGCCAAATATTGAAGTGGGCTTTCAGGCCAAAATCAAATACTTGTCTGCCTTTCAGGAAAATAGTATAGATTTTCACAGTCACTGTCTTTACCCTAAGTAACATTACTTTAAGCTTTGGTGATTTCAATATTTGGTATTTGGGTTTCTGTGGTGCTAGGACTCAAACCAAGGACCTTGCACATGTTAGGCAAGCACTGCCACCTAAATATGTCCCTAACTCTAAAAATTTGGATGTGTTAATGGCTTTTTATTATTGATGAGAGTGAATTTGTTTAGCAGATATTGAGCACCTATTTGTCGTTTTTACTAGGAACTCAGAATCTAGTACATTCAGAGGAATCTCATGAATGCTGGTAATGATTTTACTAGAAAATCATATTTCTTGTGTTTTCATGGGTATTTGTGTTTTTATTGGTTTGATAATGCTACGGATCATTTATTGCTTTTGATGTCTCGGTGACTTTTTTTTTGTTTGACAGGGTCTCCCTGTAGCCCCAGGTGGTCTGGAACTCACTATGTGGACCAGGCTGACCTCAATCTTACAGAAATCCACCTGCCTCTGCCTCCCTAGAGCTGAGATTAAAGGCACATGCCACCATGCCTGGGTAGGTGACTTCTTTTTCGAAGTGGTTGGGGAGAAGGTTGAGACAGGGTCTCATGTAGCCCAGTCTGACTTCATACTCATTATGTATCCAAGGATGACCTTGAACTCCTGATCCTCCTTTCTCTATCTCCAGAGTGCTAGAAATACAGCATGTGCCATTGTGTCCAGCTTCTCCATAGTGAAATTTAGTTGCATTTGGTTATTTTAAAGTCAGAATTGAATTAATGAACTACTTATTGAGAGTGAGTCAAGCACAGTAAAAACATTTATAAAGAAATTCTTGTTGAGCCTAGCATCATAGAATTTTTTAGTTAGAAAGAAATTTAACAAGTGTCTGCTTTAACCCTTGGTATAAGGGCAGCCTGAGTTCATAGAAATATGGAAGCTTAAGAAACTAAAAATGCATATTTTCTTGTCATTGATTTACTCCTGAACATATTTTGTTAGGATTTATATCCTGAAGCGTTATTTTTTGTTACATTCATCATTGTTTCAAACTACACAATTTGCTTGTTTGCTGTCTACAGCAAAAATGTAAAGGAGAGGCACTTGGATGCTTAGAGCGGAGGAAAAAACCTCTTGTGTCTGTGCATGTGTGTGCACCTGGTGGTCTGAAATGTAAATGCTGAATTAATTAAGCACTGTAAGTGCAGACTGGTAGACTCTAAAATGTGTAGAAGTTTCTGCTCTCCTATTTGAAAGTGCAGCCTTTGCAGTGTGGTCTCATCAGAAATGGCATATGCGGTGGCCATTCAGAGCTTCCTGTCCAGGTTCCCAGGCAAGAGTGATGGTGAGCCCTCCGTTGCTGGAATGTGGTCTGGAAGAAAGGCAAGGCTCAAGGAGCAACATGGTGAGGTGTGAGCAGAGGAAGGAGGGAGGCCCGCCCCTGCTGTGCTCCCAAGTACTTGCTGCACCCTGCTTTGAGCTTTAAAAATAGGGCTAAAAAGAATGTCGAATATGTAAGTAAATAAACTTGTTTAAAAGTTGTACTTATCCATTTGTGTTACTTGTTTTCTGTTTCTGTGTGAGTAGGTCAGGATGTGTGATGACTATTCACATGGCTTTAGTAACACAGAATTGTCATTTCAGCCAGCTCTGTTAATGCTTTCATGGCAGTTGTGATGGTTAATATTCATCATAGTCTTGACTGGATTTCTAATCACATAGGAGATATAAGCCTGAGTATGTCTGTTGAGGGTATTTCTATAGAATTTTAACTGAGGAGAGAAGACCCAGGGTGGCACTGCCCCATGGACTAGGGTCCAAGACTGAATAAGAAGGGGAAGGAGGAAGCCAGCTGCACTCCAGCCCTCATCTCTGTGTGCTGCCTGGACCCCTCCCCCCATGTGAGCGAGCAGTCTCCTGCTGCCATGGCTTCCCTACCAGGATGGACTGTACCTCAAGACTGTGAGCTGTAGTAAACCCTTCCTCCCTTGAGTTTCATCCTGGCAGGTATTTGGTCACAACAAGAAAAGTAACAAGTGCAGTGGTTCTGTCTGCACAGGAGAGCTTTATTTTCCTTTTCTCTCCATATTTCTATTGTGGATTTTTTTTTCACTTTGCTTATGAAACTTAGTCTCTAAGTTTATATGAGAAACTTTAACCAGAGGAAGTCCCCACCCAGTGGACTGACATTCTAGAACCCTTTGAAGGAAAATAAGAAGGGCAGTGTTTCTCAAAGAATAAATACGGGCTGCTTATTGCCAGAGCAGAACATGCTAAGCCTTGGCTTGCTCCTGAACTGAGGCGTCAGTCTTTAGAATACCATTAGTGTTGCTGTAGGACCAAGTCTGCCTGCTCCATGAAGACCATGAGAACGCCATGCTTTATCCATCAACTAGGCAAATGACAAAAGAACCACTTTGGAGAATGTAGACAATCCCTCTGGACAGTAGGGAAAAGCCCCAAGAGTCTACTTCTCAGATGACCTCCCACCTGTGTGCATTGAGAGCTCAGTAAATTGTATGTATGTCATAAAAGTCCCTGTGTTCAATGTTCTAGCATTCATAAGTAAGGGTTCTGATAGGTTCTACACTGTATTCATGTACTCAGCATGACCCTAGGACTGTGCCACCTTGATGTCAGAGAAAGGTAAATTTTAAGTAGGATTGTAAATAACATTGTAAGGGTTCTGTTCTGTTTTTTTAATGATGTATTAATTATGTGTGTCTATGTGTGTGTTCATGTGAATTTGTTCATATGTGAGTACAGTTGCCCTTAGAGGCCAGAAGAGGGCACTGGATCCCCTGGAGCCACTTGATGTGAGTACTGAGAACCAAACTCAGGTCTTCTGTAAGAACAATATGTGCTCTTAACAACTGAGCAATCTCTCCAGCCCCATATTTTCACTTTTGAGATTAACTACAAGAGGCAAACCTTACTATGTCAGTGACGTCGCTGGGATTTTTGTATCATTTAGTATTGGAGGTTTTAACAATTTTTTTTATTTTATGTGTATGAGTGTATTTTATATATATATATATATATATATGTACACCCATGCTGTGCAGCCCTCAGAGGTTAGAAGAGGGTATTGGATCCCCTGGAATTGGAGTTATGGCAGTTGTTAGCTGCCATGTGTTTGTTGGGAATTGAACCCGGGTCCTCTAGAAGACAGGTCAGTGCACTTAACCAGTGAGCCATCTCTCCAGCCCCTATTTTGGCAACTTTTGAACGTCATTGTATTTTTCTAGGTTTTAAATTTTCCTTTATTGATTACTTTTATATATATATAAATTTATATAATGATGAATATGAATAAATATATTGGTGTTTACTTAACTCTAATTACTCTTACATTTCCCTTAGGGGAAAGGCCCTTACCACATTGATTGTCATTAGACATCAGGTTCTGAGACAGCAGGATATCTGCTTCTTTTATCACCGTGACCTCATACAGAACATACAAGCTCAACACACACAGAACATCCTTGGTGATTTAATGAATGAGACACCTTAAAAGATTGTTATTGTATGAATCTAATATGTCACCCAAAGACTTCTGTGTCAAGGCTACCAACTGTGGCCTTGAGACATGAGTGAACTGTGAGACACTGGCTTCATCCATAGATGAATCATTCCAGAGTTCACAGCTGAATGAGCTTTTAGGATGTGGGGCCGGTGGGAGGAAGTAGAGCACTGCTTTTCCCAGCACTCACCTTTTTTCTCTCCTCCTCTCTCCCCTTTCGTCTTACTGGCTGGCATGAGGTATGTGTTTTTCTTCTGCCAAACACTTCTGTCATTATGTTTCTGTCTTGCAACTGGCCTACGAGCAATAGAGCCACAGAAACCATAAGTCAAGTCCTTCTGTGCTTTTTTTCTCAAGTATTTGTCACAGCAGTAACAACAGAAAATGTAACTCTGAGATTTGAGTGATTTCTTTTTTTTCTGCTTTAGAATTCTCATTTCACCCCTCACAGTGTTTAAAAAAAAAAAACCCTCTTTATATATTTGTGTGTGGAAACTGTTGATCCTTAGGCTTGTCTTTTTTATTGTAAGTATAGCTAGAAAGGAATTTTCAAAAATGTTAATGGAACACACATCACAAATTTGAGCTCAACTTGTTTTATGTTTAGGCAACTCATGAACAGTGCAGAGCTAGAATCGAGCAGCCGCATGTGGGCCACCTGGTCCTTTTATTACCACAGGAATGGTTGCCCTGGTCCCTTTCCTCTAAAGACTCTTCTCTCCGTAATTTCTTGAGTTCTTTAATTCATCCTTTATTATAAACATCCTGATGTTTAACCATAAGCATGATCTCTGATAAGACTTCTATGAATTGTCAAAGCCTGGTAGTGGGAAAAGTAACTGTGCTGACCAGATACTCTGGCTGTTTTTTTCCTGTTGTATCAAGTAACTTTGGATACATGATCTTCTGTCCCTTCCTACGTCTCTTCACAGCTGTCACAAGGTAGCCAAACATTTTGTTCACATGCATCCAGCATGATATACTTGTGACACAAACTGAAACCATGAGCCAAAGTGAGCTTTTTCCCTTAACTAAGATAATTGTCTCAGGCAATTTGTCATAATAATAGAAAGTTGATTAATACAATAATGTTGACAAATGTAAAGTATTATTACAACTTTGGTTTATAACTCCATTTTGTATGGAATTTAAAAGAAACATTTACTTTTAAAATCATAAATCTATGGGCTGGAGAAATGGCTTAGAGGTTAAGAGCTCTTGGAGAGGACCTGGGTTCAATTCTCGGGACCCACATGGCAGCTAACAACCATCTGTAAACTCCAGTTCAAGGGGATCCAAAGCCCTCTTCTGACCTCTATGGGCACCTACCTACAGGCAGACAATAGACTCATACACAAAAATAATAATAATAAATTTTTTAAGTTTCTTTAAAATTTTATTCTTATTTTATGTGTATGTATGAATTGCCTGCATGTAGGTAAGTGCACCCATGTCATGCAGTGCCCATGGAGGTCAGAAGAGGCTGTCGGATCCCCTGGGACTGGAGTTAGGGACAGTTGTTAGCTGCCATGTGGGTGCTAGGATTCAAACTTGGGTCTTCTGCAAGAACAACCAGTGTTCTTAACTGCTGAGCCATCTCTCCAGCCCCATAATAAAATATTTTAAACATAAATTATATTAAGGATGACATGATTTATAATAATTTGTGATACTAGTAGTACAGAGGAGCACCTTGGTGTGGGAACATACCCTGTATCCCAGCGCCTGGGAAGTCAAGGTAGGATTGGTACACTCAGGTCTGCCTGGCTGACAAAGTAAAAACATCAAGTGACATTTCTGTATGTGACTGACTGTTATTAAGAAAGAATGTCATAGCTGGCTGTAGTAGCGCACACTTTTAATCCCAGCACTTGGGAGGAAGAGGCGGGCAGATCACTGTGGGTTTAAGGTCAGCCTGGTTTAGTGAGTTCCAGGCTAGCTAAGGCTGCAGAGAGACCCTGACTCCAAACAAAAGAAAAAAAAAATAGAATTTACCAATGATAGAGCAGTTTTACTTCTGGGCATATTCAAAAAATAAAAAAAATTTTAAAAATTTTGAAAGCAGGAAACTGGGTGTGGTGATACACAGTTAAAATCCCAGTATTTTGGCAAGCTGATACAGAAGGATTATTCCAGGCCAGCCTGGCCCACTCAAAACAATAGCAACAATAAAAAATTGAAACAAAGAATTAAAACTAATACCTTTTATGTAATATAATGTGTGCGCCCTTGTTCATAAGAGCAGCATTCGCTATAGCTAATGTGAAAGCCATCCTGGTCCGACAGCAGCTGAATGCAGAAAGGAAATGTGCCTTACACAGTAGGATAGTCAGCCTTGAAAAGGAGGGGATTCTGCACCATGCTACACCATGGATAAACCTTGAACATTATACTAAATGAATGAGCCAGTCAACTAAGGTACAAATTCATATACCATTCCACTAACATGAAAATGAAAGTCGACAGACACCCTGTCCCAAAAAGACCAAATAGAAAGAAAGAAAAAATAAAATTAAAGTCATTAAAATCATAGAAAGCAAGTAGAGCAGTAGTTGCTGGGGGAGGAGAATAGGGAGCTATTGTTACATTTGGGGCCAAAGAAATCTAGAGAAGACAGTAACGCTGGTTGTAGAGCATCAGTGTGCTTTGTGCTTTGCACTTAAATATGGTCAAAACCAGGGATTGAGAGATGGCTCAGTGGTTAAGAGCATTGGCTGCTCTTGCAGAGGACAGGAGTTCAGTTCGTAGCATCTACGTGGTGACTAACCATCTTCTGACCTCTGTGGGCATTGCATACATTGTGGTGCATGTGTGTACACTTACATACATGCAGGCAAACCTACATACATAAAAAATAAAAACAGCCTCTGCTTCCCTGGGCCTGCATAACCCACAGGCCTCTCTCCAGTACCAACCCAGTTCCTCAGTGCAGTCCCCAGGAGCCCTTGGGACCTCTTCCTGCCCCCATCTCCCTTTGCATCTCTGGGTGGCATGGCCACCAGCTGCCCTAGACCAGCATCTTTCCTGGGCCCTGCTCCCAGGCCAGTCCAACCCCCAAATTCCTGAGGCCAAAATCTTTCCTGGAGGGATCCAGAGCTTAGGAGAAAGCCTGAGAGCATCTGATCCTCATCTGATTGGGCCTCTGTGGGAACTCTGGAAGACAAAAGCAATCTGGCCACTCCAATATAAAATCAAAAGAGAGAACCATAAGCTTAGACGAAACAGCCTTTCATGCCCAAAAAGTAAACCACAAAGGTACATAAAGTTTACAAAAAGAAGCAGACCTAAACTTGAAGGCTTGAGTCTCACACAAGAATCAGAAACTACAAAAGAAATTCATATGTCAGAGTCACAGAGAAAGGATAATAACATGAAAAACCAAAATAACATATCACCACCAAAAACCAATAGTCCTCTAGAGGAGTACAATGAGAACCCCCTAGAGATAATGCAGGACATGGAACTCAAAAGAACAATTATAAACATGATAAA
>NW_008335297.1:1504659-1506115 GCF_000622305.1 Nannospalax galili | reverse complement strand
TAGAAATATTGAAGAATACTCAGGCTGAAATGAAGAAGGAAGTGAAACACTCAGTAAACCAATTACAAATGACAGGAGAAAACCTCACCAATAGGATGAATGAAATGGAATGAACTAGACCACTCAAGCAAAGATTATGAAAAATTTAAGAAAGCACAAGTATGGAATATGCACGAATTGTGTGACACCATAAAAAGATCAAATCATAGGCATACAGGAAGGAGAAGAATCCCAAGATTGGAATATGCAGGAATTGTGTAACACCATTAAAAAGACCAAACTTACAAATAATAGGCATCGAGGAAGGAGAAGAATCCCAAGATAACGGCATGGACCAGATCTTCAACAGTATCATGGAAGAAAATTTCCAAAAATTAAAAAAAGACATGCCCATACAAATACAAGAAGCATATAGAACACCAAACAGACAGGACCAGAAAAGAAACTCTCCATGGCACATCATAGTAAAAACACTAAATGTACAAAACAAAGAGACAATACTGAAAGGCGCAAAAGAAAAACAAGTCACATACAAAGGAAAAACCATTAGGATTACAGCTGACTTTTCAGTGCAAACAATGAAAGCCAGAAGAGCCTGGACCAAAGTATTCCAAGTTTTAAATGACCACAGATGCCAACCTAGACTACTATACCCAGCCAAAATGTGTATTATAGTCTAGGAGGAAAGAAAAATCAAAAATCTTCCATGACATAAATAGGCTGAAGGAATTCATGTCCACAAAACCAGCCCTTCAGAGAGTTCTGGAAGCAATACAAAGAGCTGAAGAAAGGAATGACTATACCCAAGGGGTTGCGGAAAGATATTCAATGAAGGTATAACTGTGGAACAGTACAGCTACATCATGAATGTAAATAGAAATAAAATGACAGGATTCAATACTCATCTTTCATCAATAATGGTAAATATTAACAGACTGAACTCCCCAGTCAAAACACACAGACTAGTTGAATGGATTAAAAAACAAAACCCATCTTTTTGTTGTCTGCAAGAAACTCATCTCACTTTCAAGGACAGACACTATCTTAAAGTGAAAGGATGGAAAAAAATATACCAAGCAAATGGTAAGAAAAAAGCAGGCATTGCAATTCTAGTATCTGACAAAATAAACTTTAAAACTAATCAGAAGAGATAAAGAGGACTAATTTATTCTGATCAAAGGAACAATAAATCAAGAAGATATTAACAATCATGAACATATATTCACCAAACTCTGGTGCACCCAACTTCATAAAAACAATGCTACAGGACTTTAAGACCAAGATTAATCCCAACTCATTAATAGGAGGGGACTTCAATACCCCACTGTCTCCATTAGATAGGTCAACAGGGCAGAGAGTTAACAGAGAGACATCTGAATTAAACAGTACCATATATCAAATGGACCTAACAGACCTCTACCAAGCATTCCACCCAAGCACCAAAGGACATACTTTG
>NW_008335297.1:1492331-1502751 GCF_000622305.1 Nannospalax galili | reverse complement strand
GCCATCCTAAGATTCATATGGAAGCACAAAAGACCTCCGATAGCCAAAACAATCCTGAGCACTAAGAGCAATTCCAACGGGATTACTATACCAGATTTTAAGCTGTATTACAGAGCTATAGTCATAAAAACAACATGGTGCTAGGACAAAAATAGACCCATAGATGAATGGAAGCATAGTAAGGAAATATATGACCAAAACAAGACCGAAAACCAGCAGGGCAAACATCAAATCCAGTAGATCCATGTCCAACTTCTGAGACTTTACTTCCAAACGGCTAAGAGAGAAACCTCTGGCTCCTCTACCTTTCCTTTTACCAGTCATTCCATCTATGCAAGGATTAGTCAAAAGCCTTACTTGACTATGGTGTCACTTGGAAGTATTGAGGAAATGTTCCTGTGTTGACCCTTTTCTTTGTAGACTGGACACTGGTTAGAGTCCACCCAGAAGAGGCTCCATGGATTCCCTGAACAAGAAGAAAGGTCGTGACTCACCAGGGCTGCAAGATATCTTGAGAGATGCCCCACAGTCTCCTGGGATCTAGTTGACCTTGAAGCATATTTGTATAGGCCTCCAAGTATGGTTACTGAACATGCAGGAAGTCAGTTGCATCAGTCTGATACTTTTAACTACTGTGTAATATTTAGATGTTTGAGCAAAAATCAAGCACTTTTAAATAAACCTTGATTAGATACCTAATTTATCCTTTTAAGCCAGTACTTTTAACTGCTACCAAGAACAGAGTAAATTAAGAGAACCTCATTGATTTTAGTAGAGGATTGATGTCAATGTACTGAACTTTGATCAAGAGAACAAATGATACCAAATGTTGCAGAGGATGTTGGGAAAGGGGACCACTCATCCACTGTGGGTGGGGCTGCAAACTTGTTCAACCCCTATGGAAAGCAGTGTGGAGAACTCTTAAAAAAACTACAAATGAACCTCCCATTTGACCCAGTTATACCACTCTTTGGCATAGACACAAAGAACTCATCGTGTTGCAGAGACACTTGTACATCCATGTTTGTTGCTGCTCTTTTCACAGAGATGGAAGGAACCTAAGTGTCCCTCAACTGACGAGTGGATAATGAAAATGTGGTTCATTTATACGATGGAGTTTTACTCAGCAGTAAGGAAAGATGAAATCATGAAATTTGCAGGTAAATGGATGGAACTAGAAACTGTTATACTAAGTGAAGTAACACAGACTCAAAAAAAAATTGACATATGTTCTCCCTCATATGTGGATCCTAGAAGCAAATCCTGATAAGTGAGTATATATTCAGACATAACTACAGGAACCAGGATAATGGACAGGAAACAGGGAGGTAAAGGAAAAGAAATAACCTGAAAAAGATGAACAGTAGGAAACAGGCCTTAATAAGGGGGTTACAGGCCTTAATAAGGGGGTTATGGATAAAAATTGGGTTAGTTTAAGGGAGTGGAGAGGGAAGGGTATACAAGGAACCTAGGGGATAAAGGGAAAGAAGGAGCTCTCCTACAACCTACTGACAAATTACACATAGCAGATCAAGAAATATATGTCTAGGTAAGGTTTATCTGAGAACAACTGGTCTTTGCCCAAGATTTATCTATATGACACACAATAATTAAAAATACCAGACTGGTGGAACTAACCTTTTTGGATGTTTAACAGACATACTTTGAGACCTATAATAATTTTGTCAGAGGGACATAAAGGACAGTTTTTCTCCTTGCCCACCTAGGTCGACTAGTTCCAGGGGACTCTGAGTATCTCTCAAAATGTCCTGTAATGGTGGTGGGTCACCTGTCCTCTTGATCGAGGAGGCTGAGGAGACCCCACCAAATGAACTGAACCAGTGTCCAGTGTACCAAGAGGAGGGTCAACACAGGAATCATTTTCTCCATGCTACCAAGCGAAGCCAGCCATGGTTGAGCTAGACCTTTGACTTATCTTCACATAGACAGAACTGGTAAAAGAAAGGCACTAAGTGCTCCTCCCAAGCCCATGTGACCGCTGAGGAACAGATCCTCAAACGACCTTAAGAGTAAAAATAAATTGGTTGATCTG
Source organism: Nannospalax galili (assembly GCF_000622305.1). NCBI lineage: Eukaryota > Metazoa > Chordata > Mammalia > Rodentia > Spalacidae > Nannospalax > Nannospalax galili. The sequence goes on along the minus strand of NW_008335297.1, from coordinate 1,500,698 downwards.
GGCCAACTGTATGGCCTTAAACACCCAAAAGAAAAGTATAACCAAAGATTAAAGGGGCCAATATATTTTTTTAAGAGTCCATATGTATTGCTAAAGGCTACATAACAAGCAACAATGCCAGATAGGAGATACCTTCTTTTGAGTTGCTGGCCAGGATGGCCAAAGGGACTCCCATATAGTAACCCAGTATAGAACGGGGAAAATGAATAGCAGACCCCAATCTTATCTAAAGGAATATTGACAACTGATTGCTGCTAGATGAGGAACAGCTGACCTTCCTAAAACAAAGACCTCTAGATAGGCTGACTAGATTCACCAGATGAACAAGTAGTGGGGGAATGGCTGGGGGTGCCGACAACACAGCAGACAGTAGGAGGAATCTCAGAGTATAAGTGCTCTTGTGAGGGGAGGGAGGCTATGGGAGGGTGCCATCTGGGAAGTGGGTGTATATAGTTGAATAAGATGGTTTTGGATGTTCTGTGTGATATATAAATGCACACAAAAAAAATTAACAAATTTTTTAAAATGTATTATATTTGAGGAGGAAGCATGGAAATTTACATTATGTTAATTAGTAGAGATGATAAACAGTACCATTGAAATCTACCCAGTGACTTTATAGACATACACAGGCGCCAAGGATCCATGTGCAACCGATATGACTAGTAAAAATCAGATACAGAGAGATTAGAGATGCATGTGCCAACATCTCAGTATTAGTAACAAAAACAATGAGTCTTTCTGCATGGAACAATATGTTTTAAAATGAAATGGAGATCTTTTTTAAAGGTTAAAAAACTCATTGAATTTTATGTCTTATATGGCTTATACTAACTTCAATTATTGATTTTATAACTATCAATTCAACTTTGAACCTAGAAACTTATAGCCACTTGTGAAAGAGATGTACTCTTGCTCTGGAGTGTGTTACTGAGTATGTTAAAGCTGTAGTGAAATGCTTCTTCTAAGAATATAGTTATTAAAAACTTTTTAAAAATTAAGAGTTAAAAAATAAAATAAATAAAAAATTAAAATATTTATGGTCAAAACAGTAAATTGAATTTTATTTTTATTCCTTTTCAGTATCTCTGTGCATGTGTATCTGTGTGGAGGCATGTGAACATGTGTACATATGCCCAAGGACACCAGCTGCATGGTACTGGATTTACAGGCAGTTGTGACCACCCAGTATGGGTACTGGGACTCAAACGTCCTCTGCAAGAGCAGCCCCAAATTTTATGTATATTTCCCAACAATAAAAAAGATGTGTTTTTAAAGCAGCTCTATAAGATGGGTTTTTTTTTTCTTTTTCTTTTTTATTTATGTGTATTAGTGTAATGACCCCATGTGTGTAAATGCACCTGTGTAACACAGTACCTGCAGAGGACAGAAGAGGGTATCACACCCCCTGGAACTGGAGTTAGGGATGGTTGTTAGCTGACATGTGGGTGCTGGGATTCAAATCCAGGTCTTCTGCAAGAACAGCCAGTACTCTTAGCCAAGGAGCCATCTCTCCAGTCCTGCATTTGTGTTTTTAAAGCAGCACTATATGCAGATGAGCAGGAGCAGTGGCAACATTTGAATGAGGCCCTGGCTTGTATCAGTGAATTTCTCTATTTCTTTTTTTTCTTTTCTTTTCTCCCCCCCCCCCTCCTTTTTTGTCTTTGAGACGGTTTCCAGCTGGCCTGGAACTTGCTGTGTAGACCAGGCTGGCCTTGAACTCACAGAGATCTGCCTGCCTCTGCCTCCCAAGTGCTGGGATTAAAGGTGTGCACCACCATGCCTGGCTGTCATTTCTGTACTTCTAATGTTCTGTTACTTGTTACAAAACGAAGTGCTGGGGCTGGAGAGCTGGCTCAGCGGTTAAGAGCATGGACTGCTCTTGCAGAGGACCCGGGTTCGATTCCCAGCACCCACATGGAAGCTATAAACTGTCCTTAACTTCAGTTCCAGGGGAATCCGAAGCCCTCTTCAGACTTCTGTGGCATTGCACGACATGGGTGCACTAACATACATGCAGGCAATATACTCATACACATAAAATAAAAATAATAAAATATTTTTTAAAAACAAAAATGAAGTGCTTATTGTATAAGGTTATCAGTGATAAAAAGAAATAATGCAGATTCCTGAAACAGGTCAATAAACATTATTTCCTCCTCCAAAAAAAAAAAAAAGTGCTGAAACACGTAATTATACAGTATAGGAACAATTGTTCGTTTCTAGGTGACATATTTTAACAAAGTAGAATTTTGCATAAAATATCCTATAAAACATGTTTTTGGTTTGTATTCAGTTTGTTCATTGTTCATCTTATTTGTGTGGGGATTCAAATATAGAAACAGTATTTAAAGAATAATTGCACTTTGAATTTCTTATTTGCAAATTTCCATCTTAAGTAAGAACTCTAACTGCATCCTAAATTTAAAACATTATAGATTGAAAGGCTATAATATAAGAAGGTTTGTTTCTAAAGAATTTCTATCCCTCAAGATTGCATAAAGAAATTCTAATTAAAATAAGAGCTTATCACAGAGCAGCACTTGGGCCTTGGTGTGCAGGCTGTGGTCTACAGGGGAGGCAGCACAGAGCCTTGCATCATGAGGGAACTAATCCTCTTAGACCTGTGCTCTGATTCTGGTATTCTCTGTGATGGCAGAACTTTCTTGTAGCAATTTCTAGTAAAAGAAAAGCCACTTTTAAGAGTAAAAGTCCCTTTTTGACTTATTTTAAGTGTATCCAGCATGGAATGTTTTTCTGTCAGTTTCTTTTGTGTACGTGTTATGTGTGCATGTTAATGTATATGTGCTTGTATATGGAGACCAGAAGTTGAAACTGGGTGTCTTCCTCAATCACTTTCCACCTTGTTTTTTGAGATAGCATCTCTTGATGAACCTGGAGCTCAATGATCTGACTAGACTGGCTAGCCAGTGAACTGTAGGGATGAATACTCCTGTCTCAGCTTCCCAAGTGCTAGGATTACAGGTGCATGCTGGTATGCCTGGCTTTTTACAAGAATGCTAGGGATCCAGACTCAGGTCCATGTGTTTACATGGCAGGAGTTTTACCCACAGAGCCATTTCCCCAGGCCCTGACATTTTCTTTTATGGTGTTGTGAAAGTTAAGGCACTGGCGGTCCAGAGCCCCATATCCTGTGATAAGAATGTCATTGTATGGAATAAGATGGAACATTGAGCCTGCATCTTCTTTTTCTTTAGGGAAATAATTCTGAAACATTTTAAATTAAATCTTCATAAAATGAAGTCAGGTCTTGAACATTTACCTAATATTCTTTCTAAAGTGGTAACATTGCTCAGTTGACTATAGAACAAAATAAGTGTCCTTAATGGTCTACATATTTTCAAATCCTTTAAAAATAGCGTCATTTCAGAATTATTGATATTTAGAGTCCTTTGATAAATTTACCCAATAGGATCCTAATACCTAGACATGATCTAAAGTGGCATTTGGCGGTGATATTTTGTTTTGGGTCCTTTTTGAGACATACTAAAAGACATTGAAGCATTTCTCCTTTCTGGTAGACTGTGTCTTCCCGTTAGGTATGTTTAGCAATCACCGTATTTCAGCTGAGCTGCTCTTGTGGTTTTCTCCTTAGGAGTCACATTGAAAGACCAAAAGAGCAAGTGAGATAAGAGCATCAGTCGGTTAGGCACAGCATGAATGCGGGCTAGACGTTCTCACAAGCATTGCCATGGACACCATGCTTCCGGTGGCCCTTCACGTGATTAACACTTTGCTCACTCTCAAATTTATCTTCACTATCTGGGAAAATAAAACAGCTCACCAGGTTAGAATGTATTTGTAAGGAAATAAATACATAATTTAAAATTTAAACATTTGATTCTACTATATATACTAGTTAAATGATGGCCAAAGAATGTTTTTCCCCTCTGTGAAAACTTAACCCAGAGATAAATCTCATTCCCCCCCCTCCTCAAAATATGCAAGGTTAAAGGAAAAATAACATAAAGCCTTATCTCATAGAGAAGGGGCCAACCAGCTGCCATCTTTCATTGATGCACAAAACTTACCTAGTCACAGGTTTGTCAGGGAACCAGGTATCTGGCCAGGGCTGTTGAGGGAACAAAAGTCTAGAACACAGTGGTGTACGTCATGGATGAGTCCTCAGCCTTCATTTCTCATTGAATGAAACTGAGGACAGCCATCTTTACACAGTCTCTCACTGCCAGTCCTTACTAACAGTCACTTAGAAGCTGAAATCAATAGCAAGAGCTGACCTGCACTTACACCATCTGTGCACAGGCCGAGCCAAGCTTGGGAATGTGACTTGGCTGAGGGAAGTCCAGAGTGTCATTCATCAATTAGACAATGTTTGTTAACTGTACACACCAAGCTTCATATTTCTTGCTCTAATAGCCCTCTGCATTTTCAGGTCATTTATTTTAAGGAGGAAAAATCCCGTTTTCTGTTTTGAAATTCAAATACTTCCACAGGAGGACCAATTTTGATTGTCGGTGTAATGAATTTGAGAGTTACTCAAGGCAGTGATGTGAAAAAATGAAAACACTTTTCCCTGAGATAAAGCAGTAATATCAGGAAGTCAGAGTGAAAACACAGCATTTAGCTGATTATTTTAATAGTGGTATTTCTTTCAAATCTTAAAGCACAGTACTTGTCTCCAGTGAGAACTGGTTTAAAAAAGAAAAAACTAGCAAAACCTCCTGTAGCTTCTTCTGTTCACTTCTGGATGAGGCTCAAGAGCAGTTAGTCTGGGCCTGGAGGGCAGAGCAGTGGCTTGATTTTAAGAGAGTACCCCAGTCTCATGGGAATTTATCCTTTGGCTCTTCTGTTGCAAGACAGAGGGGGATGTGATCAGTGAGTATCAAGTTAAGAGACAGGAGAATGAGGTACACAGCACATTGATAGGGATAGAGTGGGCCCTCTACAGAGATGTTGCAGCTATAGAAAAGTGGGTGTGGTGGAGGGGCCCACTGTGCTCTAAAGCAAAAAGCCCTGCATGTGAATTAGCCAGGGTTAACGTGACCTGTCTAAGACTCGTTTTTATGAGTCTTAGATATTTTTTCTGCCCCCCCCCCAAAAAAGTGGCTGACTATATTTCTGAGGGGGGTAAAAAACACTACAGTTTTGTTCCAACCTTTAGTTTCAGCTGCCCGTTACTACAGAGGCAAACGTTAAATAATTGGCTCCACTAAGATAAAGTTAGTTATTCAACCATCTGGATCTCAAACACAATAGTATATTTTTCCTTTGTTTACTTTCTGGTAGACTTTTTGTAAATGAGGTCATTCCCTTATAATTCCACTTCTTCTTATAGTCAGTGAACTCACAGATTTGTCTCTTTCTGCCTTTTCTTCCAGTTTACCTCAGTGTCCCCAGCAGTTCCTGAATTCTTGAAAACTCCTCCAACTTCGGACCAGCCTCCCACAAGGTCCACAGCTCCTGTCCTCCCCACGAACACTGTGTCCTCAGCAAAGCCTGGCCCAACACTGGTGAAGGTGGGTACCGGGGCACAGCACTAAGATGGCTCCACTTGGCAGCTCTTTCTGAAACCCGTGACTCGAAGATAGGCATGTGTTTGAGTCCCCACCTGCCTTTTAGCCCTCGGCTTTTAAAACTAAACTTTGGACCAGGTCAAATCATGGCCTGTCCTCTCACAGTAACAGAAAAATGACGCAGATTTTGACTTCTGTGAAAGTGCTGGGTGTGTAGCAAGGCTTCGGGAAGTCTCAGTCAGCAGTTCCCAATATTGCTGCTGCATGGGCCCTGAGCTAAACTGAGTCAGATGGACTTGCTTCAGCACAGCACTGGAGGTGCACAGGCCTCACAAACAGATGTCTTTTTTGTTGTTCTTTCAGAGACAGGGTCTACCTGTATCCCCAGCTGGCCTAGAACGCGCTATAGACCAGGCTGGCCTTGAACTCAGAGAGATTTGCCTCCCTCTGCCTCCCAAATGCTGGGATTAAAGGCGTGTATGCCTGGTGCAAACAGATGTCTTTAATGACGACAGAGCTTTGGACTTTATACACTAGGTCAAACTCAGTGGTATTCCAGATATAGTGCATCACAGGTTAAAGGTTTTAGAGAAGCAAATATGTCTTTTGATTTAGTCGTTTTGGCCAGAAGCAGCTTGGTTTGTTCTCAGATAAGCCTCAGATTCATGGCGCTGTTCCCTGCAGTTTTCTTGGTTGGAATAATTCAGTTAGAATAAATCCCAAGGAAGAAGAAAAGTTTTCATACACAGTATACATTTAAAGTTCTTAAAATGCTATTTCAAATTTCTAAATAAAGTGGTGGGAAAAGTAAACTAAGGAATAGTCCATTTCATGGGTGGCTCTTGCAGCAGAATTCATGTCTCAAACCTTTAGAACTAAAGAAAGACATTAGGGCTAGCTCACCTCTTGCCACCATGCAGAGGAGAGTGACCCCAAAGGAGTTAAGTGGCACAGTGAGGTTGGAGAGATGGCTCACAGGTTAAAAGCACTGGCTACTCTTGCAGAGGACCTGGGTTCAGTTCCCAGCACCCACATGGCAACTAACAACCATTTATAACTCCAGTTCCAGGGGATCTGATGCCCTCCTTCTGACCACCACGGGTATTGCACTTACCTCTATGCAGGCAGTATACTTATAAAAATAATAAATAAAGATTTTTTCATATTATTTTTATTTTTTATGTGTATATGTGTATTGCCTGCATGTAGGTAAGTGCACCTGTGTTGTGCAGTGCTCAAGGAGGACAGAAGAGGCTGTCGGATCCCCTGGAACTGGAGTTACGGACAGTTGTTAGCTGCCATGTGGGTGCTGGGATTCGACCCCAGGTCTTCTGCAGGAACAACCAGTGTTCTTAACCTCTGAGCCATCTCTCCAGCCCCTAAATAAAATATTTTTTAAAAAGAAGTGGCACATCCAAAAGCCCGTCTCCCAAATTCCATTCCAGCCCTTTCCTGCCCTGAAGCCCACAGTGCCTTTCAGATGACCATGTTCTTTTCCCTCTGTCCACCAAGGCTGTCCTTTTCAGTGGGTCCCAGGGCTTCAGCTTCAGGACTTGTATCAGCATATTCTACCATCTTGCCTTGCTTAGCCCTGGAGCCAGGAATTCCACAGAGTGCAAGTGGCAGTTGTGCCAGTGAAGTCCCCTGTTACCTCCTCTACCAGCATCTCCTACACCCACATCTCCCAGTAGCACAAAAAGAGCCAGGATGTGAGCCTCTCTGCTGGTACTGAAAGCTGGCCATCTCCTCTCCCATTCTCTGCTTTTAGCAAGGGCTTTGGCTCAAGGGGAAGAAGCACTAATGAAGAGCGTGAAGTTCCAGGATTGAGTAGGGAGTCCTGGACTGTGCAGAGGAAAGCATGGTTACATGTTGGGAAGCTGACCACAGTTCTCTGCTTTTCTCTCAAGAAAGCAGGTTTCTACCTTCATTTACTGAAAGAAAAGAGGTACATTGTTAGGTAATAGATTTGGTCTGAGGAATCCTGGCTATTGTGTTTCTATACCCTGCCTCCAGGTATCTTCTGAATTATGCCTGGCTCAGTTCCTTTAGCAATCAATTATATTCACACCCCATTTTGAATATAAATTATTCCAGACACCATTCACTCTTTTGATCAATTTGAAAAGACTAATTATTGGTAGTGAAGTAAGCAGATAGCCTTGATTAATACTGTGAGATGGTAAGGCAGGCTTAAAAGAGCAGAATGTGCTCTGTCAATAAGACTTGCCTCAGGAGCCTCATCATTAAAGATCTTTCTGATAATTACTATCATTCCTTTATGGATACTCCTGGGTGTCAGGCACTGTTCTAAGTACTGGGAGATGAAGCATCGAACAAAACATTACAAATCCACACCTCTGCAGTAAATACAGCACAATACAGCATGGGAAAGAATCATGAGAGGACAGAGTGCTGGGGAGCCAGGGGCTGGGGCTTCTGTTTCAATTAGGGTGATCTGACAACATATTCAGATGACCTTTGGGTGGAGACCCAGTAGAGGGGAGGCTGTCAGCCTGTCCTCAGAGTATACATCTCCGCACAAGGAAGCCAGTGTGACTGTACCAGAGATGGCCAACATGAAAAATAAGCTACACAGTAGGGAGGGGCAGGGGCAGGAGCTTTAGGGCCTCCGGAGAAGGTCAGCTTCTCATGGCTGCTGTGAAGAGAAGCCATTGGAAGGGCGAGAGCTGCTGTGTTAGAAATGGGGGTGGGGGGAGACTGAGTAAGCAAGAGCACTTACTGCTCTTGCAGAAGATCTGAGTTTAGTTCTCAGCACCCACACCAGTTGGCTCATCTTTTAATTTCAGCTCCAGGAGATCCAGTGCCCTCTTCTGGCATCCTCAGGCACCAGCATTCATGTACATGTATATAT
>NW_008335297.1:1447788-1492225 GCF_000622305.1 Nannospalax galili | reverse complement strand
ACACACACACACACACACACACACACACACACACACACACACACTTGAAATTTTTTTAAATCTTAAAAAAAAAATTGAAAAACACAAAGTCACCCACTCAAGATGTAGCTACAGGACATGGAGTCAGAAGAGGCTAGATTCCAACTGTTTAGAAGGCTGAGCAGACAGGTTGGATGCTCCTCGTGGAAAGGGAAGAACAGTGAACCCAACACCACCTGACTCTCAGCAGGTGTGAGAGGAAGGAGTGTACCTGTGGTTCTGCAGGGGCTTAGTAGACCATAGGAGCAGTTGGTGGGAGAGCTGACGCTGCACCATGGGATGGCTGCTAGGAAGGGGCATGAGCAGAGTTGGTGGAATGTGGGGTCAGTTGAGAAAGAGGAGGGGCAGGTCTGCTGGGACAGTTGCCATGTGTCAGTGAGGGAACAGAAACTTGGGGTCCAGGGGAGGTGAGCCCTGAAGTAACAGCACCAGCAGTGCTGGGCACATGTGTGCTGAACTCAACTCGGTGGTTAGCAAATGAGCTATCAGGTGATGGGTGAGAACAGGGAGGAAGAATAAAGGTTGGAAAGTGCCTGACTGAAAAGTATGGTAGGATAGTCAGTGGCACTGGGCAGTCTGCCCCAACCCCAGGGATGGCAATGACTAGAGACATGTCTAGGTGGTATATTGGGAGAGAGATGGCTGCTGTCATCTAATGGAGAAAAGCCAGAGGTTGCTGGGCATCCTACAATGCACAGCACAGCCCCACGAGGACTACTACAGAGTTCAAGATGTCAGTGGAACCACTGTGGGACATGCCAAAGTAGACAGAAGCTTAGGGTTTTGCCAGGTGAGCCTGACATACCATACACATGAGTGGGCCATGGGATGTAGCTAAGTAAGGAGGGAAGTGAAAGACTGAATAGAGGTGGAAGGAGAATGGGCTGTAGGGCTGGGGGAATCAGAGGAGTGTAGTAGCTAAGCAGCAGTGGCTTTAGACTAGGATGCTGACAAGTAGGCAGGTACCATTCAGGTCATGGTAGGACTGGACTCATAACCAAGCAGTGAGTGGCTGAAGGACAGTTAGAGGAAGTGAAGTCAAGGAATAAGACACCCAAGTATAGAAGCATAGTGTATGTGATAGTAAACCCACCATGTACAGTGGAGGTGGTAGAGAAAGTCAGAGGAAGGGGGTATGTCACAGGGTTCCTGGGGATGAGTCCAAGGGAGAGGCACAAGGCTAAATCCACTCCAGTAACATTCACATTTTACAGATTCTTACTTACATGTGTTCAAAACTATGAGACCACCTAATTGATTATTACTCAAGTGGTATGCTGGAGGGTATGTTAAAAACAAGCTGGGTAGGAGGGCAGCATACAGCCTTGCCAGTTCCCATGGGGTACACACTCCCACCAGGGCCATCCAGTTTCAAGCCTCCAGTGTGACATCACTACGGGTGGAGTTGGGAAAAGATGCACACATTGAGCTTGTGAGTCAGTCAGACCTGGCTGTTTGCATAAGATGTTTTGTAATGCCGCTGTAAAAGTCAGTTGCAGAATCATTCCTCTATGACAGAAGAAGAATTCATACAGTCTCGAGTGCAGGAGGAGGAAGGCAGGTTTCCAGTGAACATGCCGGTTCCATTTCTGTTCTATTTCACACTGACATTCACACAGGAAGATGTGTACAACAGCATAAAGCTGCTGTGTACTCTAGACACTGGTGAGGTGGAGGAGGAGTTGTACTTTTCTAGTTATTTAGTTGTGGTTGTCTGCCTGTAGCTGTAGTTTGATAGTTTACAAAGTCTTTCAGTTGCAACTATCACAACAGCATCACAGGAATGATTTCCTGTTTTGGCTGGATTTGGGTTTTTTGAAGGGCTTTTCTTTTCAGATGAAGTTATACTGTGATACTGAAAAACAGAAAATTATCTGATCATTTGTCAACTGAAAAGAACAGCTCAGTAGAAAGTTTCTTGTCATAAGATATGAGGATTATATGGTCACCCCCATTTCAAAGGTACAAGTAGTATTTAAACATTATATTACTGAATTATATTACTAAATATTTTAAATTCTGTTCTTTTCTTTAGAGCCACTTTTTGTTCCTCACTCTCATTAGAAGCACTTTTAACTATTTTTACATACCCATAATTTTTAGTGTCATATAGTAATAGTGAAATGATCATTTCTTTATTGTAAATGCAGTACACAGCCTGTATTTCACTAGGAGATGCTGTTTGTAAGCACTCAGTGATGTCTACGCAAGAGACCCAAAGCAAGTGTCTATTAAGGTGAATAGACAGGGCTAGACTGCGCATCTTGTCTGTGCCAAGGGAGCAATGTTGGATGAGAAATTTCTTGGTCTAATTATACAAATTGTTTCATGGCTCTTTTGTTTTTTGAGACAGAGTTTCCTGTAGACAAGGCTGACCTTGAACTCCTGATTTTCCTGCCCCTTCCTCCCGAGTACTGGGATTGCAGGCCTGTACCACCACACCCAACTCAGTAGCTCTTGAAATGCACTTCGTGTATTCCTCCCGTAACAGCTTCATCAGTTTCTAATGCACACACAATACAGTTAGTTTCATGGGATTGACATTTCTTAAAATGTGTTTTGGTTTTTTTCCTAAAAAAAATTAGCAAAGCCATCCCAAGAATCCGAATGACAAACACCGTAGCAAAAAATGCAAAGACCCGAAACCCCGAGTAAAGAAGTTGAAGTACCACCAGTACATTCCACCAAACCAGAAGGGAGAGAAGAATGAACCACAGATGGACTCCAACTACGCCCGCCTGCTCCAGCAGCAGCAGCTCTTCCTGCAGCTGCAGATCCTCAGCCAGCAGCAACAACAGCAGCACTACAACTACCAGACCATTCTGCCTGCTCCCATCAAGTATGCACATGGGGCGGGGCGGGGGGGGGGCGGTTCTCCTGATGTGGTTGGTGCCCTGGCCTGTAGGAGAACCTTTGAGTTACAGAAGGTTAGAAGTGACCACATACTGTGCTCAGGGACTACTCACTCAGCCTTGGTCCAAGCTTACCACACAATCTCTGCATCCCATAGTGAGCATAGCCAACCCTCTAGTCCAGCATTTGTCCTTCAGAAGGTTCTCAACTTTTACACGTTAGGATATTTCTCCATAACTATTCAGGAAAGATTTTCCTCCCAAATGTTCCTGTCACTATCAGATGCCATGAGAAACATGTGGGCACAAAGGCAGGAGTGGTCAGGGAAGGCTTTGTGGAGCGAGCACCACATAGAAGGCTCTGAAAGAGTCCTCCCAAGAAGAGAGAATGACATGAACCCTGGTAGAGAGAAAAGACAAGCCATGGCTATGTGCCAAATGGTGAGTAAAGCTGCCAGGATAGAGAACGTGATTTATTTTTCAGAAGAGGGGAAAACAAAACTGAGTAGAGTCGGTGTCTGCAGGAGACTTTACTCCACGTATCAGACAGTAGAGTGTCTCAAACAGTGGTGATGTAGTGAGACTGAACTTTAAGGCAGAACAGTTGGATGCTGGTAGTAAAGGAAAACCTGGAAACATGCAAAGACAAATGGGTCATGATGACAGAGTGGAAGGAAGAGACAACAGGTGACTCCTGGGGAGAGGTCTAAGCGTCCCACAGCGGAGAAGGATGACGTTGCCGCAGCCTGCACCCAACTGTTTAGGCCTGGAGGAGGCATGTTCACAGCAGGACATCCATAGTTTCCTTATCTGATAAAGGAATATTCTAGCTATGCATCCTAGTATGCTTTAAGACATAAAGATGCAAAGATCCCATCTTTCACTTCCATCTGCATGCAGCTTGAGAGACTCTAGGAAAAATAACAAAAGCTGGTCATAAGGAAAACTTAACTGTCTGTGAGCAAGATGTTCGGTTTATGACCACTGAATCCGTAGATCTTCCTATTTGCCCATGTAGGCCACAGCTTCCTCCATAGGTTGCCCCCTTTTTCCTAGGAGCACAAAATGATGAAAGCCTACTGAAAAGTGCCCAGAAGTAGGGGAATGATTATCAATTTTTTTCTCTTAAGATGCAAGTATCTTGATGAGGATTAAACCCATTGGTAATTCAAGTCATGCTGTGAAGTGCACATCTACAGCACCAGAGCATGGAGATGGAGAAGTAATTTTGTAACATGTTATTATTTAAAAGCAAGCAGATCCAAGTGAGCTGTTGATGTTGGAAGGGACCCAGGCAAGGCCACAGAGAGATGAGACAGGATCCAAGCAACTGCCACTACTTTTCAGCTTTGTCTAGGACCTGGGCAGACATCCTGCACTCCCACCTCCTTGGGCACCAAAAATAATAACAGCGGTGACCACGGCGCCCATCTGTTTATAGTTCACATCAGAAGGAATTGGTCTTTTTGACTCCATTCCCATTGAGGAAACAGTGACACTGAAAATCCCACAAATTTCACACACACACAACACACACCACATCACACCACACCACAGTATCTACCTATGAAATCATCTTTGTTAAAGTGAAACCATTTGCCTGTGTGGGGCTGGCTCTTTGTCTGGGAAGAGGACATCCTAGATGTGGGATGCTCGAGGCCACAAACACTATCCTTCCTTGAGGCTTCAGCTTCCCTCTCCATGAGCCTTCCCTGACTACCACATCCAAGCCAACTGCCCCCAAATGAAAGTCCACCAGCCAGGAAGAGCATCTCATGCCACATGTCCTTTAACCACATGAAGACTATTCTGTCCAGTTTCCGGATCTGAAAAATTGGGTCTTTGTTTTCCAGCACAATATTATCTTTACCAAAATTCTATTACAAAAAAAAAAAAAAAACAAAAAAAACCCGAAGCCTTGCCAGATCTGGTGGTGAACTTCCATAATCCCAGCACTAGGGAGGCTAAAGCTTGAGGTTGCAAGTTCAAGGCCAGCCCAAGCCACACAGCAAGACACTGTCTCAAAAAGCAAAAATGTGGTGGCATGCACCCTTAATCCAAGCACTGGAAGCAAAGGCAGATAGATCTCTGTTTGAGGCCAGCCTGCTCTACATAGTGAGTTCCAGACCAGCCAGAGCTATATAATGAAACCCTGTCTCACTTTAAAAACAGAGAGAGAGACAGGGAGGGGGGGCGGGGGGAGAGGGAATATAACCTGAAGCTCTACGGTACTCAGTGCAGTGGGGTTTTACCTGTACCTTGTAGTACTTTGGTACTGCAAGGGGATAAACCCAGCTTAACGGCTTACTGGCAGAAGCCATGGAAGGTAGCAGAAGCCCACCTCTGTGCTGCTCAGGACCTTAGGCCTCACAGCTGCGTGGTAAACACATCTATCGCTTCCCTCCTTTTTCTTTGCATTTAAGTGAAAAGATAAATTCAGCTTTTTTTTTTTAATGTTTATGCGTGTATTGCCTGCATGTATGTAAGTGCACTCATGTTATGCAGTGCCCACGGAGGTCATAAGAGGGCATCAGATCCCCTCTAACTGGAGTTATAGACGGTTGTTAGCCATCATGTGGGTGCTGGGAATCGATCCCTGGTCCTCTGCAAGAGCAGTCAGTGCTCTTAACCGCTGAGCTATCTCTCCAGCCCAGTTCAGCTTTTAAAATAACAAAAGTAATTTCTCCAGTTTGGACTGGAGAAATGTCTCAGCAGTTAAGAACACTTGCTGTTCTTCCAGAGGACAGGGGTTTGATTCCCAGCACCCACATGACAGCTAACAACCATTGTAACTCCAGTTCCAGGGGATCCAATTCCCTTCTCTGGCCCCTGTGGGCCTTGCACACATGTGGTGCACTTACATATACACAGGAAAAACACTTATACATGTAAAATAAGAAAATAATTAACAGAAGCTAAATACATTTAAGTCACAAGTATAGACTCTCGACCACAAGGATAGCATAATTATTTTTTGTGTTATATGTACATGTGCATGTAGAGGCCTAAAGATCAACTTCAGGTATATTCCTCGATTGCTCTCTACCTTGTTTTTTGAGATGGTATCTCTCACTGAACCTGGAGCTCACTGATTTGGGGTATTGGCTGTCCAGAAAGCCCCAGGGCTCCTGCCTCCTCATTCCCAGTGCTAGACACATGCCTCTGTACCCAGTCTTTGTACATAGGTGCTGGGAATCTGAATTCAGGCCCTGAAGTTTGCAAGCAGCTTACCAACTGAGCCATCTTCCCCAGCCTCATGAGCAACACTTGTCTGTTTACCATAGGACAGTATCACTTAATAGGAAACAAAGTAGCTTGGGGATGGGGAACATTACATAATAAAGCACAGGCATATGCGTAGTATAACCGCTATTAAAACTCATGGGTGGCGGGGCTGGAAAGATAGTTCACAAAGTACTGCTCTTCCAGAGGACCCAAGTTCAATTTCCAGCAACCATCAGGCAGCTCACAACCACCAGTGACAGCATCTGCTGGGGCATGTGGCCCATCTGGCTTCTGCAGACACTTGCACTCATGTAGTGGACATATCCGCACTGACATTTACACATAGACACATAATTTAAAAAAATAAAAAATCTTTTTTAAAAAATTCATGGAGAGGTTGAGTCAGGGAAAAAAAAGTGGGGGCAGGGGGTCTAAGATTGCTTCTTGTAGGGAAAATATTAAATTTAAATAAGGCCCAAAACCACTTCTTGAAGAGTTTTCATAACCTGATACTTTAAAGGTTTTTTTTTTTATTTTACATATATGAGTGTTTTACCCACATGTATGTAAGTGCATCCATGTTATCCGATGCCCACGGAGGTCAGAAGAGGGTGTCATATCCCCTGGAACTAGAGTTATGGATGGTTGTTAGCTACCATGTAGGTGCTGGAAACCAAACCAAGGTCCTCTGCAAGAACAGCCAATGCTCTTAACCATTGAACAATCTCTCCAACCCCTAAAGCTTGGTTTTTGAAAAGAGACTATGATACACAGAATACTGGTCAGTTCATCCAAACTTCAAGAAACTTCATCTTTGACACATTAGGCATTTAACTACAACTGAAGACTGTTGATATGAATGTCAAGAGTTACCTGAAGCAGGGCATGGTTATGCACACCTTTGATCCCAGGACTTGGGAGGCACAGGCAGGCAGATCTCTGTAAGACCAAAGGGCTGCATAGTTGAGACCCTGTCTCAAAAAAAAAAAAAAGGTTATCTGAGGGGTCTGGGGACATGGCTCAGTGGTTAAGAGCATTAGCTGCTCTTGCAAAGAGCTAGGTTTGGTTCCCAGCACCCACATAGCAGGTAACACCCATCCTTAACTTAAGTTCCAGGGGATCCAATGCCCTCTTTTGGCCTCTGTGGGCACTGCACACACATGGTGTGGCAAAACATTGACACACATACAATATTTTTTTTTTTAAGAGTATCTGAGTTTGTGTGGATGTGTAGTGTGTATGCCTGCCAGGATATGGCCCTTACAGCTTTCCTTCTTCACAAGTACCTTGGCCAACCCTAGTCCTTTGCCTTTTCTGCGTAGTTTAGAGTCACCTTCTAAATTTCCTCCAAACAAGCAGACAGATCCTGTAGGGATTTTCCTGGGACTAATGCATTTGACATTTTTACAATATCAAGTCTTCCATCTATGTCCATGATTATTTTCTCTTTATAAGTTAACAAAATGTTAATAGAGGTGTACCAAACCTAGACGTCAGCTTGTTATAAGCTCTTATTTTCTTTTTCTTTTGAAGAAATGACAAGAACAATAGTAGTGGGACTGTAGCTTTGACCAGTGCCACACCCAGCACACCGAGGCAGACGACATGTGCCCCTGCGAGAAAGCCAGGACCTCTGCCTTCCAGCCTGGATGACTTAAAGGTGATGATCCCACTTCAGCTCATTCATCTCTAAGTACCTCAAATCAAGCTTGTAAGCAAATGACCAGGTTTACCTACCAGGTGTAGGGAGTTTGCAATGTGTTGCCAACTTTAGCAACAATATAATACCCTTACAGAGGTAATTTCTTTCCATTAACTTTTATTTTTCAAATGACCGATAGTAACTCTCATTTGCTGACTGTGTGCTCTGTCCAGGCACCATGGAGAGAGCCGTCATGGTAGCCATCCTGCAGCACAGCTGCTCTGTTTACAGTTACTACTCTCAGACTTACTGTGCCTCATTTAGACTTCACTTTATCATAGGGCATGTGTGCATTTAGAGATAGGGTTCAGACATCTACTGGGGGTTTTGGTGCATACCTCTGTGGTTAGGGAGGTCTCTTCTCCTGTTCATGTGTCAGAAAGTCATGAAACCAAAACATATGATCTGCTTGTGCCTCCAGGTATCAGAACTGAAGACAGAACTGAAACTGAGGGGTCTGCCAGTGTCAGGCACCAAACCAGATCTCATTGAACGCCTGAAACCTTACCAGGAGGTAAACAGCAGTGGCCTTGCCACTGGCAGTATTGTGGCAGTGTCATCAGCTGCCATCGTCACCAGTAACCCAGAGGTGACCGTGGCACTGCCGGTTACAACACTACATAATGCTGTGACTAGCCCTGTGTCCACTTTCAAGGCAGATTTGCCGCCTGCTGGACCCAACAATGCGACCCACATCGAAAGTGTCCATTCCCCACTACCCATCTCACCATCACCCTCCGAGCAGTCCAGTCTCAGTACCGATGACACGAACATGACAGATACCTTCACGGAGATTATAACCATGATGTCCCCCTCTCAGTTCTTGTGTTCATCCCCCCTGAGGGTGGCAAGCCATGAGGACAGCCTGAGTCCCACCAACAGTACGCTGTCAACCCTAGAACTGGATGCTGCTGAGAAGGACCGCAGGCTTCAGGAGAAGGAAAAGCAGATTGAAGAGCTGAAGAGGAAACTGGAACAAGAGCAGAAGCTCGTGGAGGTTCTGAAGATGCAGCTTGAGGTTGAAAAGCGAGGGCAGCAGCAGCGACCTTCAGACCTCCAACCTAGTGGCCCTGTGCATCCTGTCAATGCATCAGATCAGAAGCATAGCATCGTCGGGTCCTCTGTCAAGGATGAGGCCTCACTCCCTGACTGCTCCAGCCCCCGGCAGCCCATCCCGGTCGCCAACCACTCTATAGGCCAGCCCATCTCCACTGGTGGCCAAACCCTTGTTGCCAAAAAGGCTGTTGTCATCAAGCAAGAGGTCCCCATGGCCCAAGCAGAACAGCAAAGTGTTGTCTCACGGTTCTACGTGAGTCCCCAGGGACAGCCACCTGCCCTTGTCGCTCAGCCTCAGGCCTTACTGACCACGCAGACCACTCAGTTGCTGCTGCCAGTACCCATCCAGGGCTCGAATGTCACTTCAGTTCAGCTCCCAGTAGGCAGCCTCAAACTCCAGGTGGGCAGTGTGTCTCACAGTCACCTTACACCAGCGACTCAGCCATCCCTGATCTGCTTTGCATCCACCATGGGCTACAGTTGTAGAAGGTGTGGGTATGTGTGGAGGACTGAGTGACTAGCACTGTGTTTACATGGTGAAAACAAACATGGGTGCTTCTAGTTCTGTCTGCTCTTCTCTTGGATACATGTGCTTTTAAAAGGCTAGTGGCAAGCCGAGCCTGGTGGTGCATGCCTTTAATCCCAGCACTCAGGAGGCAGAGGCAGGTGGAGCTTTGTGAGTTTGAGGCTAACCTGGTCTAGCAAGTTCTAGGCCAGCTGGGGCTACAGGAAGACCCAGTCTCAAAAAGACCAAAAAAAGGCTATTGGAAGTAGTGAAAGCTGAGCACTTCCTCCATGAATCAAGTACCTTCCTCCTTTCTCCTGGTTCTGAGTGGCAGCCCATTTCTAGGTATGGAGATTTGAGGGCAGAGCTAATTTGAAATCTAGATCTTCTGACTTCAGTTTTTATTCTTGTACCTATTATTCTGCTTGATTCTTAGGAGACACTGTTGACATTAGGATGCCTCAACTGAAGAAAACATGGCTACAGATTTAGGAGTGAGGCTCTTCCTGACAGAGATAATGAAACACTGGGGAGCACAAGACTCCCTTTTGTGTCTGCTTAGCCTGCTTGTTTCCTTCCATTGTTTGCATTGTTCCTTGAAAGTACACTTCTGGAGGGTTTTAACCAGATGTGTGCCATAAGGAAAGAAGAAACCTTTGAGCCGCTGCTTCTCAGTTTTCATCTGCCCAATGCCTGTAACAGCAGACACAGATAACCTCACAGGCCTGGGTTTAGAAGGCCCAGACAGCTTTGGTCTGCAAAACACCCTCCTTTGGTCTGCAGAGTGCCTGTGTGTTAGAAGTCTACTCCATAACACTTCTTTAATTTTTTGGTCTCAATCTTTCATTAGAGCTGATATAGGAATAGAACCTGTTTTCTGCTGAACCTGTGTATACCCCTCATGTCCCTGGCTGTCCCCAAAGCGCACATGCTATAAGCTTCAAAGTGGAAATTTGGGCAGTTGGGCCTCACAGGTTTCCTGGGTGCTATTAAATGTATTACAACACCTGACTCATTATGTATAGAAAGAACCATTGTCCCTTCTTAGTTTCATTTTCTATCTTCCAAAATTTTTCAAGTGAAAATCTTAAGCCGCATTAAGGAACAGTAAGTTCGTTCATACAGAAACCAGTCTAGTGTCTGATGTTGGTTTCGATTTAAGTTCACTGAGAGAAGGATAACTAGTCAGTGCTAAGTTAGGAACAAGCAGTGGTGTGCTGTTGCACTTTTCACCATAAAGAAATAAGGAGCAGGAGTTCAGCTCAGTGACAGAGTGCTTGCCTAGAATGCACAAGGCCTTGGGTTTGAGCACCATGGGGTGCAGCGAGGGGACAGGGAAAGAAATGATTTAGGAGATGGATGTGTTTAGCCTGCTTTAAACATTACACAATGTATGCGTGCGAAGTATCACATGGCACCCCATTAATACAAGTTTTTTTAATATTTTATTATTTTTATTTTGTGTGTATGTATGTATTGCCTGCATGTAGGTAAGTGCACCCATGTCATGCAATGCCTGCAGAGGACAGAAGAGGCTGTTGGATCCCCTGGAACTGGAGTTACGGACAGTTGTTAGCTGCCATGTGGGTGCTGGGATTCGAAACTGGGTCTTCTGCAAGAACAGTCAGTGTTCTTATCCACTGAGCCACCTCTCCAGCCCTAATATAACAGTTTTTATATTTCAGTTAAAAACCAAAATTTTTTTCTCAAAAAGACCAAAAAATAAAATAGCTGGGTGTGGTGGCGCATGCCTTTAATCCCAACACTCGGGAGGCAGAGGCAGGTAGATCTCTATGAATTCCATCCAGGCCAGCTAAAAAAAAAAAAAAAAAAAAAAAAAAAATTTAAGTAATTGCTAAAGATCAGATGTATGCAAATGTATGTCTGTAAACATTGTGTTTCATTTCATCTTAGCTATATGATTCCCAAGCAAACAGTTGCTTCACATCTGAACTCAATTTTAAATGTGCTTTTGACATTGACATTGATTTTTATTCACCTCCCAGACCCCACAAGCAGGAATCCAGGCTCAGCCTCAGATAGCGACAGCTGCACAGATTCCAGCTGGGGCCTTGCCCTCAGGCTTGGCCCCCACAGTACCTCAGAAGCAGGAGGCCTTTCCACAGCATGTTCTCAGCCAGCCCCCGCCAGTCAGAAAGGTGGGTGGATGTAACTAGAGCGGACTGCTGGTCTTTACTGTCACCTTCTCCCCTGTGAGCATTGTCTTAAGAACCTGTTCCTTGGGAAGTCCTGTGATCCTCTGCTGTGCCATTTAGCCACAGGTAATCTAATTATCTAGGTTGAGAAAGATCTTTAGTGTAAGACAGCTGAACCATCTAATCCCTGATCCAAATAAGTTCCCAAAATATTTTCTAAAATTCTGGTGTACTGGATTTACTGAGTTTTAAAATAAATTTCTTTTCAAATTAAATGTGCTGTTCCCTGGGAAAATATATTTGAAGATGAAAAAAATACTTCTGACATTTCTCTCTCAAGTAAGACCTTTTGATATGTATATCTCTAAGAGTCTCTGCCATCTCATGGATGAAGAACCAGGAGAGCTGGGTATGGGCGCACATGCCTGTGATCCTACCTAACCAGGCAGGCTAAGGCAGAAAGAATCTCAAACACTAGTACATAGTGAGTTCAAGATCATCCTAGGCTACATAGCCAGACCCTGTTTCAGAAAAAGAAGGGGGAGGGCGGGGAAGCCAGGAGGTTTCTCACTAGTTTGCCACTTCCTCGTCACTTGGCCTTTTAAAGTCCACTGACTTTCTCCAAGTTTCAATTTCTTCATCTGAAATGAAGGGCTACAGCTCTCTATCCACCAAGGTGGCGAGCTTCCCTCATCCAGTAGGGGGAGCTGTGTGCCAGAAAAACCTTAAAGCTTCAAAAACCATATTTCTTGTCCTGAGAATTACTAGTTTCAGAGTTTTAATCTTTGACATTAAAAAAACCCAGGTAATTAATTATCCCTGTCTGTATGCCTTGGCTATCCTGAACCATATGGCTTGAGACGACATTAGGATGCAGCAGATGGCCTCTCTTCTCCACAGCAGTCATACCGACACAAGAAAGGAATCAGTAGTATGTTACCAAGTCTCAAGAAACCTTAGAATATAATTTTTCTGTAGTTATATAAGCTTAGAAGGTGTTCAAATTTCTTGGCTTAGAGGAAAGAAGCAAAAACAATATATAATAGTATAAACAACGGTTTGCTCACTCATCTCAGATTACTGGAATTAGGAATCACTGCTTCCAGCTTAAAGGAGGTAGTGTTGCCACATGGAAGGAGACTGACCATTCTCAAACAGGAGGTACATTTAGAGGTATAAATGCTCTCATGGTAAGTATATCTTTATGATTAAAAAAAAACATAAGGGAGAGGCTGCTCTCTTTAAGGATATTAGTGATATAAAGTATATTAAATATCTTGATGATGAAACCAAGCTCTGTGAGGTACAGTACTGTGTGTGGCCTTTAATTTATAAAAGGTACCCAAACTTGTGGTTGTTCATAGAGCCACACAAAACATTGGCATCCCAAATAAAAGAAGAATCTCACCTTGGTCTGCTGGCACAGAAAATGGTGCTTTAGAAAGGGGGAATATTCTGAAGACCAGGAGAACCTGTTGATGTGGTAGGGGCTCTGTTTGTGGGAGGGTTTGAGCAGCACCCCAAGGAGCAGCAAAGGAAAGCCTGGATTAGGACTTCCAACTGCTTCAAGGAAATGGAGAGAGCAGAAGTCTCCAGGTAGCTGAACAGAAAGCAGAACCATGCATCCCTCAGAGCCAGCACAGTGAAAGGAAGAGGGAGCATGGTTTGAACATAGCAATTTGAGGTGTCCAGGAAGGGGGAAGGAGGCTAAGGGACTGTTAGTAACTTATCCCTGTGTCCTGAAAGGGGACCAGTTCACCCCAGGGGGAATGTGAGGAGTCCAGCTGCCATTGCACAGGGAAACCACCAGATCCCTCTTGGACAAGGTGCCATCTACCCAGCCTATGGATAAATTACTGAGCAAAGGAGCCCTTGTGGTAGAAAATAGGGGAGGAACGCACACCCCACTTGTGTTTTGCTGTTGCCCCGTCATATCACACTGCCCAAGGCTACCTTTGTAGTCCCCTGCAAAGGAGAATGCTCCAAGCAGAGACCCTGTGACCCACAAACCTTGGACAAGTGTTTGGTGGCCCTTGCTCTAAAATGTGGTTTTCTTTACTTCATTAACAAGTACAAGAAATTAATGAAGAAATACTCATTACAGGTTTTCACAAACTCAGCACCAAACACAGTTCTTCCGTATCAGAGACAGCCTGCCCCAGCAGCACAGCAGCCCTTTGTCAGCAAGACCTCCAACCCCGTTCTTCAGTCCAGAAGCACCCCACTTCCACCCCTGCAGAATGGACCTGCCCCATCCAGCAAGGTAAGCTGTGGGGACCACAGAAGACACAGTACTTTCTGGGTACCCAGTCATTCTGGCACCTTGAATGTTCAGTAACTTAGTGTCAGTATTGTGAGCATGGGTTGACTTGTTAAGGATATGCCCAGCTCTCTTCCGTGAAGATGAGCCCTTCCACAAGATGACCACCACAGTGGTCAGCTGCCCAGGTGCTTTGGACACTTGTTTATGAAGCCATGACTGAGCCACTGTGGGAAGAACAAGGCAAGAGCAGGCGGATTGCCATGAGCTAACAGGTGCTTTTCCTTTGTTTGCTGCAGCCTAGCTCACCCCCTCCACCCCAGCAGTTCGTTGTCCAGCACTCTTTATTTGGGACCCCAGTCACCAAGACAAAAGACCCACCCCGCTATGAGGAGGCCATCAAGCAGACACGTAACGCACAGCCGGCCCTTCCAGAGGTAAGCGCAGTGGTGGTCACAGCACAGGGTCACATTTCAGGTCACCCTCAGACTGTGAGCAGTCCCCTATTGAACTTGCCTCAGTTAGAACACAGAAATTATAGCTAGGAGCTTTATATTTTAGCTGACTAGTTTAAGTTTGTGTCATTTGTTTAGACTTCCAAGACCCTTTCTGTAGCAGTACAACCTTCAGGTACTCTGTATTTGGAAATTCAGAGTTTATCTTTTGACCTTTCCCCGTGGACAAAGGGATCTTTCGTGTCAGAAGCGAATCTGAGCGCGAGCTGAGCCCATGTTTCATCCTCATCTCTCCTCATCTCGAGCCACCGTTTGTCAGGCCAGCATCAGATATATGGCAGGAGGCTGTACACCTGAATTCACTTGGCCTACATCTCACCTGACCCTTCTCCTCTGCACAGCAGGCCAGGCCTGCAAGTGTCTGCTCATAGGTGGAGCAAATGCACTTTGTAGGACACACCGATGGTTCTCTAGGCTTCACCATGGGCATGCCCAGTGCCCATGACCTTAGAGCCCTCCTGGTCCCACTGATAACACCAGAGTCACAGCAGCTATCCTCACAAATAGGAAGAGCTAGAGTTCATGTTTATAAAAGCATCTGGTCCAGGGCAACCATAGCACTTGTCACCCTAAACTCTCCTGAACCCCTGCCTCTCCAAAACTCCCTTTCAAAGCTTAAAACAAATATACTTTAAAAAAGGAACTCAGCTTCCTAAAGATTTGAGGAATGGACCTGATGATTTAACACAGTGAACCCAAGCAAAACTGGATATTCCAGCAAATAGCAGGACTATCAGCACAGGTGTGCAGATTCCCCTGCCCCATGTACCATGAGTGCCTCTTTAGGGACACATGGTGTGTGTACATACCATGGATCTTGTTGCATCTAAGACCTGCAAGGCCAAGGGCTTAATGCCCTTCACTAGGAAGTGAGCATCAGAATGCTGGGGTTGTCTGGACCTGGCAACTGCCTCTGAACTGAGGAAAGACAGTTTTTCTAGTTGTAAAACATTCCATATTCAACAGAGCTCTTACCTATGAGGGAAAAGAAGATTTCAGAAAAAGGCTTAAACGTTTGCAGTAAGAATTGAAAGGAAGCTTCGCTAGGCTGTCTTACCCCTCAGTCCATCCGGAAGCAACATCTCTTCACCAGAGAACAGAAATGAATCGCCAAGTGATTAATGGAAAGAAGGCAGCCCTCACCCTTCCAAGCCTGGTTCCTGTGTGCATGTTTAATAGTGCAGCCTACCTGATGCATGTAACAACAGAAGAGAAGAACCCTCCACTTCAGCCTGAGGCAGCCAGTGGGAATCCCTGGGGTTCACAGGTGCTTGGTTAAGGTTTGTAGGCTGAAAGAGCCACGTTCTACATCAACACCTTTAGATTCCACTGAGCACTAGCTTCAGGAATCCTGAGGTTATTTGGTTTTTCAAATACATTTACTCAGACTTCCCAGTGACTAAACCAGATCCTGCTGGTTCCATCTTCCCACAGGTAACAACTACAAATCGTACTCGTAACACAAGAGGCAATTCTGTAAAGCCACTAAAGAAAGCAGTCAGAGCTTTCATGGGGAACTGACACTCAGAGAGGGGGACTTGGCATGAGTTCTCTCTTTCTGTTACATTTGCTCTGGGGTCTAGCTAAGTGGCAAGGTTACTCGATGGCGATGGAAAAGCTGTACTCTGTACAGCTGGGAAACCACAGGACTGAGTTCCAAGCAACTAAAGAGAAAATAAGAAAGCCCTGAATTCTGTCTCCACATCTCTGGCTGACCCATAAGCCACACAGACATGGGATAGACTCACAGAAGCTTAGTTGAAGACAAAAGGTCCAAATTGAGAAATCCACCCAAGAAGCATTTCAAAGTTAAAATTCAACAAATTAGCTACTTGCTAAAACAAAAGAACCCATTCATCTGAGAAAAATAACAGTCTTCACAATTTAGCACTCTTTCATAACAGTCAGGAAGATGTCACCTGTCCTGAAAGGAAAAGGCAATATCAACTGAGCAAAGCACACGCTGAGATACAGACTCATCCCATGACATGAAAACAGATCCTGGGCTTTATCCATCACAACATAAACAGACACGGGATTTTTCTTTAAAAGACTAAATGGAAATTTTAGAACTAAGAAAAAATACAATACTTGAAATGGAAAAAATTATATGTGAACTTAGCAAAATGGAGATCTGAGAGGGAGGTTAGTGAACTCAGTGACAGGTCAGTGGAACCAACCAGCCTGAACGTTGCACTGAGTTAGATGTTCAGACATGCAAGCAGAGTGCAGAAGGTGTATTTGCTAGTTATTTACATGTGTTAATTCATTATATAATCATGCTGAAAGATAACAAGCTAGACCTAGGACTTGTAGTCTTATCTACAATTCTGTAAAGATTCTGTTGCAAAAGAGAAGTTGGTCCTAAAATATTGGTTCACATATCTTGAGAATACTTCCTTTCTGATAAGATCCTCTTTCTTTTTTTTCATGTACTCTTATTTTTTTTATGGGATTTTTGGCTATTCTAACATTCCCCCCTCTGAAGAGGTAACCCTAAAATCTTTTAAGGATTAGATAAAAGCTCCCAAATACTTTTGACATTTTTGACCACTGGAAGGGAGTATGTTGCTAAGAGGCCCAAGGGCATTTTGAGTTTTAGCCAAGAAATTGGCTACTTTTCTTTGGGGTCTTTTTACCCTAACTGCCTAGCCAGTTCCTACCTCCTATTCTTATCACATCATCCTCTGAAGAGGTTACCCAAATTGCCGATAGGTAATAGGGACGTAGACCGCTCTGGCTTCTTCCATGCTGAACCAGAGATGCAGAGTGAGGCAATTGGAGTACCCCTTCAGTGGGTCTATCTAAAAGACTTCCAAATTGCATAACTCTTATCTGTAGGGGGAAAAGAAAGTCCATGATTGGTGAATAGAGGATGTAAAGGAGAAATAAAGGCAAGAGTAGTTAGCATTACAAGTTCTACTCAGGGAACTAGAAAAATGTCAGAATACGACAATTTTCAAATGTCCATATGAGAGTCCATTGGAATTTCTTGACGAGGGCTTCCGAAAGCATCCCTCTACTGGGTTTCTCTTCATTTTTCTTTTGTCTTCCAAGGCTGGGCTCGAGAGTGATGGATTCAGGATTTGCTTTCAGGTATTTTGATAGCTGTTGGAATGGTTTGAATCAGTGTCAGTTCCCTCTCAAAGGCTTCTAGATAGGGGGAGAAAACAAATTTATCCATCATTTTAGAACAATAGCGGATTGTCTCCCTTAGTGACAGATGGGCACTACAGCATTGCAGACCAAGATTTGAAGTCTTACATCAGAGCAGCACTTTCTAATTAGGAACAAAATCATCAATGAGAAATAATTGTCTAAATAACTTCTTATATGGACTTAAGCCAATGTCTGGGGAGTGTAATCCCTTGAACTCTTAAAGAAATATACTGACGACTTTACTCTTTGGTTATACTTTCCTTTTGGGTCTTTGACACCATACAGTTGGCCCAAATAAATCATTTTATTTTTATATTTAAGATCATTTGAAGATCTGTTCCTCAGGAGTCACATGGGCTTGGGAGGAGCTCCTGGCTCCTTTCTTTTACCAGTTCCATCTATGTGAAGATAAGTCAGAGGTCCTGCTCAACCATGTCTGGCTTCACTTGAAAGCATGGATGAGATGTTTCCTCTTAGTGGACCCTCCTCTTTGTAGACTGGACACTGGTTCAAGTCCATCTCATGGGGTCTCCATGGCCACCCTGAACAAGAGGACAGGTGACTCACAACAGTTACAGGACATTTTAAGAGATGTTCCATAGTTCCCTGGAACTTAGTCGACCTTGGAGGGCAAGGGGCAAAAACTGTCCTTTAAATCCCTCTGACCACATTAGTATAGGCCTCAAAGTGTGGCTGTTAAACATCCAGTAAGGTTAGTTCCACCTGTCTGGTACTTTTAATTACCATGTGATGTGTAGATAAGGCTTGGGTGAAAAACTGAATAGTCTCATATAAACCTTGACTAGATACATATTTTGTTCCTTAAACTAGTTGACTAAACTATGACCTTAGAAATTTTAAGATTATGTGTATATTATTTTTGTCTCATCCTTTATATATCATAACAAGCCTACACAGACCTTCATCACTTGCTTAGGCTTTCTCATTTTTTCTATTTTGGAAAATATCTCCATTTCCATATCCTTTTAACATCTTTTATGTTCTCATTTTCTTTCTTTTTTTTTTAATAATTATGAGACATAATAGCTTTAACAAATTTCCATCTGTTCTGAGAATTCTTTTCCTGGGGATACTAAGCAATACTTATTCCCATTTTATGGCTCTAATATCAAGCCAATGTTTGATTAAAGTTTTACTGGGGAGCCATGAATTTATTGAGCTTACTTACCGAGATAACTGAGGGGTTGCTGAGGTGTATGTATGACCTGAGGGTATGCACACTGGAAAGCCTTTACTCAGCATGGGTCATGCCTTCTCTTCCTAGTCTTCCCTAGATTGTATACTTTAGCCCTCCCCAAATCCAGGAGGCCATGTGTGATTAGGGCCAAATTACTTACAGTTGGCTGGGAAGAGTGGCTGGATACTCCGGTGAGGGTCCAATAACCCGGCTTGGCCCTCCTCTAATGAATGAGCACAACCGTCAACTAGCCCAGTTGTGATGATGTTTAGCGATCAGGCATAGCCAAAGTTGTGAATGATGGTAGTTATTTCATGCAGAAGAGACTGCAGTACAGTATCATCTTATTTAAAGGACCTGGAATTTAAAAGGATTTGGTGCTAGGATCCATATATGAGGGAGAACATACGTCGTTTGTTTTTCTGAGTCTGTTACTTCACTTAGTATAACAGTTTCTAGATCCATCCATTTAGCTGCAGATTTCATTATTTCATCTTTCTTTACTGCTGAATAGAACTCCATTGTGTAAATATACCACATTTGTGTTAACCACTCATCAGTTGAAGGACACTTAGGTTGCTTCCTTCTCTTAGCTATTGTGAAAAGAGCAGCAACAAACATGGTTGTACAGTGTCTCCACAATAGGATGAGTCCTTCGGTATATGCAAGGAGTGATATAACCAGGTCATATGGTAGGTTCATTTTTAGGTTTTTAAGAGCTCTCCACACTGTTTTCCATAGGGGTTGCACGAGTTTGCAATCCCAACAAATCACCAGCAGTGACTGAACGTGCCCCT
Source organism: Nannospalax galili (assembly GCF_000622305.1). Classification (NCBI taxonomy): domain Eukaryota; kingdom Metazoa; phylum Chordata; class Mammalia; order Rodentia; family Spalacidae; genus Nannospalax; species Nannospalax galili. Next base: position 1,472,761 of record NW_008335297.1, on the reverse strand, counting down.
TTCTCCACATCCTTGCCAGCATTTGGTATCATTTGTTCTCTTGATCCTAGCCAGTCTGATTTACCCTAGGGTAAGGTGATACCTTAGGGTGGTTTTAATTTGCATTTCCTTAATTACTAATGATATTGAACACTTTTTGAGATGTTTCTTAGCCATCTTTATTTCTTCCTTTGAGAACTCTCTGTTTAGATCTTTAGCCCATCTTTTAATTGGGTCATTTGGTGTCCAATTCTTCGTCTTTTGAGTTCTTTATATATTCTGGATGATAAACCTCTGTCAGATGTATCACTGGTGAAGATTTTTCCCACTCTGTGGGTTTTCTCTTCACTTTTTTTGTTTGTTTGTTTTTCTTGGAGGGGGGGAAAGGGTTTATTCAGCTTACATCTCCCAGGTCACAGTTCATCAGGGAGCCCAAGGTAGGATCTCAGGGCAGGAACCTGGAGGCAGCAACTGAGACCTTAATTCCTGAGCAACTTCTGTCTGATTTAGAAAATCCTTTCCTACACCTATATGTTGTAAGTTACTGCCAATATTTTATTCTAATAGTTTCAGGATTTCCAGTTTCACAATGAGGTCTTTGATCCATTTGGAGTTGACTTTTGTGAAAGGTGAAAGATAAGGATCTAGTTTCATTCTTCTACAGGTGGAGGTCTAGTTTTGCCAGTACCACTTGTTGAAGATGCTGTCTTTTAGATACCCATCCATTCTTTGAGATTTTCAAATTTTCCCTTATGGTCTGGATCTTTTGGGTGTCTGTTGTGATGTTTCCCCTTTCATCTCTGATTTTGTTGATTTGGATTTGCTCTTTCTTACTTATGGTTAACTTGGCTAAGGGTCTATCTTGTTTAGCTTTTCAAAGAACCAGCTCTTAGATTTATTGATTCTTTGTATTGTTTTCTTTGTTTCTGTTTCATTAATTTCTGCTCTGATTTTTGTTATTTCTTCTTCTGAGTTTGGGTTTCATTTGTTCTTGACTTTCTAGCATCTTGAGTTGCAGTGTTAGGTCATTTATTTGGGTCTTTCTAATTTTTTAATATAGGCTCTTAGAGCTATAAATTTCCCTCTTAGGACTGCTTTTAAAGTGTCCCAGAGGGCTGGGTGTGGTGGAGCATGTCTTTAATCCCGTCACTTGGTAGGCAGAGGCAGGTGGATCTCTGTGAGTTCAAGGCTAGCCTGGTCTACATAGTGAGTTCCAGGACAGCTTGGGCTACAGGGAGATCCTGTCTCAAAAAGACCAAAAAAAAAAAAAAGTCCCAGAGGTTGTGTTGTGTTGTATTGTCCTTTTCATTGAATTCCAGGAATTCTTTTATTTCTCTCTTAATTTCTCCTTTGACCCACTCATTGTTTAAGAGTATGTTGTTTGATCACCATGAGTTCATGTACTGACTAGGGCTTTGTCCAGTGTTGATTTTGAGCTTTATTGTATTGTGGTCCAGTAGAATGCATGGAATTATTTCAGTATTTTTGCATTTTTTGAAGTTTGTTTTGTGGCCCAGTATGTGGTCAATTTTTGAAAAAGTTCCTTGGGGTGCTGAATAAAAAGTGTATTCTTTGCTATTTGGGTGGAATAATCAAAAGATATCTGTTAGGTCCATTTAATGTATGGTATCATTTAATTCAGATGTCTCTCTGTTTAGTCTTTGTCCAGTTGACCTGTCTAATGGAGACAGAGGGGTTTTGAAGTCTCCTACTATTACTGAGTTGGGGTGAATCTGTGTGTTAAAGTCCTGTAGTGTTGTTTTTATGAATTTAGGTGCACCAGAGTTTGGTGCATATGTGTTAAAGATTATAATATCTTCTTGGCTAATTGTTCCTTTGATCAGAATGAAGTGACCCTCCTTATCTCTTCTGATTAGTTTTACTTTGAAGTCTATTTTGTCAGATATTAGAATTGCAATCCCTGCTTGTTTCTTAGCGCCATTTGTTCGGAATATTCTTTTCCATCCTTTTACCTTAAGGTGGTGCCTGTCCTTGAAGGTGAGATGCATTTCTTGCAGATAGCAAAGAGATGGATTTTGTTTCTTTTTTTAATATTTTTTTTTTTTTTCTGTATTGCCTGCGTGTATGTAGTGCACCCGTGTTGTGCAATGCCACAGAGGTCTGAAGAGGGCTTCGGATTCCCCTGGAACTGGGGTTAAGGATTGCAAGAGCAGCCAGTGCTCTTAACCACTGGGCCATCTCTCCAGCCCCAGATTTTATTTCTTAGTCCATTCATTTAGCCTTTGTCTTTTGACTGGGGAGTTCAGTCCATTGATATTTAAGGTTGTTATTGAAAGATGTGAATTGGTTGCCGTCATTTTGATTGCTGTTCGTGTTCTCTGTCTAATTTTGTGTTTCTTCAATTATACCTTTATTTTCTTTGGTTGCCCGTAGGGTATAGTTGTTTCTCTCTCCGCTCTCTGTATTGCTTCAAGTATTCTTTGAAGAGCTGGTTTTGTGGACATATATTCTCTCAGGCTATTCGTGTCATGGGAGATTTTTCTTTCCCCCTCAACTGTAATAGACATTTTTGCTGGGTAAAGTATTCTGGGCTGACATCTATTGTTATGTAGAACTGGAAATACCTTGGTCCAGGCTCTTCTGGCTTTCATAGTATGCATGTGACTTACTGTTTTTCTTTTGCTGCTTTCAGTATTCTCTCTTTGTTCTGTACATTTTAGTGTTTTTACAATGATATGTCGTGGGGAGTTTCTTTTCTGATCTTGTCTATGTGGTGTTCTGTGTGCTTCCTGTATTTGTATGGGAATGTCTTTCCTTAATTTCGGTAAATTCTCTTCTACAATCCTGTTTAATATCTGATCAATACCATTAACCTGAAATTCTTCTCCTTTCTCTATTTCTATGTAGATTTGGTCTTTTCATAGTGTCCCACGTCTCTTGCATATTCCATTCCTGTGTTTTTTTTAAATATTCCATAATCTTTGCTTGAGTGGTCCAGTTCTTCACCTTTATCCTTCAGTGTTGATATTGTTTTCCATTTCATTCACTCTTGCAGTGAGGCTTTCCCGATGTTTCAAGTTGGCTTATTGAGCTTTGCGCTTCCTTCTTCATTTCTGCCTGCTTTATCTTCAGTGTTTCTATCTCTTTTGTAAATTCATTCAGACATTTATCCCTGTCTTCTTTTAGCTCTTTGTGTGTTCTTTAAATTAGTTGAATCCCTTGATCATGTTTATAATTGTTCTTTTAAATTCAGTGTCCTGGGTTATCTCTAGAGGATTCTCCTTGTAGAACTCTGCTACAGGACTGGTGGAGTTTGGTGGGGACATAGTGTTTTGGCTTTCCATTTTTTTATTCTTCCGTTGTGATTTTGGCATGTGAATTTCTTTTGTTGTTTATGATTCTGATATGAGAATTAAGTTGAAGTTGCTTCTGTTTGTATTATCGGGGTGCCTTGGTTCTTTCCTTGTTGGTTATGTAAAGCTGGTTGGTACAGGTTTCAGGTTCTCAGATTTTATTTTGGAGGGAACTGATGGCTTCAGATCAGCTTTTCAGGAGTATGCACAGATGCCCAAGTCAGGTTCCAGTCAGGTACACTCAGGCTTCCTTCTAAGGTTTGGACCCCACCACATGGAGACAGGATCCAGGCACTCTCAGGCAGTCCCCTGCATTCTCAGCCCCTATGCCAGAGGGAGGCGAGAACCCAGTACTCTTTGGCGGTCTGCTGAGATCACAGCTGCTACACTGATGGAGGATCCTCTCAGCCTATTATTAATTATTAAAAAATAAATAAATAAAAACTAAAATATGAACCAAGCCTCAGAGCTGTAAAATGGTACCCACAGTCCCACAGTCTGACATAGTTGGGAGTTCAAGGGAAAGAAATGAGAGTGGGAAAAGTACTTGAAGAGGTAATAGCCAAAGTTTTCACAAAATGGTAGACAGTTAACAACTTTGAGATGTTCAGTTAACGCTTTATTAAAAAATAAATAAATAAAAACTAAAATATGAACCAAGCCTCAGAGCTGTAAAATGGTACCCACAGTCCCACAGTCTGACATAGTTGGGAGTTCAAGGGAAAGAAATGAGAGTGGGAAAAGTACTTGAAGAGGTAATAGCCAAAGTTTTCACAAAATGGTAGACAGTTAACAACTTTGAGATGTTCAGTTAACGCTAACCTAGATAAATAGAAGTCCTGGTTACATCATCACAGTCAAATTATTGAAAGTGAAAAATAAAGAGAAAATAGTGAACAAAGAAAAGTAACACGTTACACATGGGTCAGACAGCTATTTCGTTAGTGTATACTTTTCATCAAAACTAACTGAAAAGGGCTAGTAAGATGGATCACTGGGTAAAGGCACTTAACTACCTAGCCTTGACAACCTGAGTTTGAGCCTCAGGACCCACATGATAGAAGAGAACAGACTCCCACAAGTTGTCCTCTGACCTCCACCCACATACAGTGGCACATATGCACCCAAGTACACACATACACCCTCACAGCACAAATAAGATGCAATTTTGTTTAGAAATCTGAAAAAAAGAAAACAGAAAAAAATGCAGCAACACTTTGAGTTCTTAGTCATTCTCTGTCAAATGAGCATATCCTTTAAAAACAAATGTCAACTCAAGATAATTTCAGATGAAGGAAACACAAAGAAATGCATCAAAGATAACCTTGTCTTAAGTTGAAGCATGTGAATGTGATTCTTACAATTAATGAAGCATGAGAAATAAATGAGTCTGTGGTTTAAGGTCTCTATTTTTTATGTAGTAGTTCAACATTAAGCTCAAGTAGCCTATAGACAGTAAAAGATACAAATTGATCATCTCCAGGAACAACTGAAAGCAAAAAACAATACAGTGGTATATAGCCTGTTGTTGTTGTTTTGCTTTTGTTTTTTCAGACAGGGTCTCCCTGTAGCCCCAGCTGGCCTGGAATTCACTATGTAGCCATGGCTGGCCTCAATCTCACAGAGATCTGCCTGCCTCTGCCTCCCAACTTCAGGCTGAGGCAAGAGGAGCCTGAGCTCAAGGTCATATGTACATAGCAAGACCCTATCTCAACCAAGGCTAGGTCAGTAGCTCAAATTTAACCACATCAGTAATTACAGTAAGTACTAGAGATGTAAACAATCCTCCAAAACTGCATAGATTGTCAGAATGGCTAAAAAGCTAGATTTGACTATGTTTGCTATGTGATGGTCCTACAGTAGTTATGTAAAACCTTTGTCATTCTTCCCTGGGATAAATTTAGTGACTCACTTCTAAGGAACTATTGGCAGGAGGGATGGTAACTTGGCAAACCAGGTCAGAAAAGATGTGCTCCGTCTGCCTTGCTCTCCTCTCCTGGACTGCAGAGCTGATGAAGTCTTCAGCAGCCATATGGAGAACACCCACTGAGAGGACCTAAGGCTGGTACTCAACATGCAGCACTGGGACTAGCCATATGAATAAGCCACTTTTACAAAAGCAATCTCCTGCTAAACCTCAAAGTGACTCAACCCAGCCAACATCTTTGACTGCACCCTCATACATTCTACAAGCCCAAACCGTGCATCTAAACCATCCCAGGTTCTTGACCCACAGTAACTATGACATGGGTTTTGGAGTAATTTGAACATAGCAATAGATAGATACAGCATGCATCTACCAAGTCATACTTTAAATAAAAGATATAAACTGAAAAGCAAGGGTTGTAAAAAAAAAATACGTACCAAAAAAGAAATTGATAAAGTCTGCTGGTGGCAGAAGACTGACAACATGTATTTCACCAAAGACATTAAGTAGAATATGAATAAGTGATCACTAGTCATCAAGAAAATGCACATTGGAACCACATCTCAACTCCACTACGTGCATCATGAAGTGACAATGTAAGGATGTGGGCTACTGGGAATCTCGCCTGTTGGTGGGAATGTAGAATGCTACAGTCATCTTGGGAACAGTTTGACCATGTTGTCAGGAGGTAAATGCACATCTGCTCTGTGCTCCAGCCATTCTACTCCTAGATATTAACCAAGAGGAAAGAGAGTGTGTCTGTGTAGAGACTAGCACACAGGTTTCTGTAGCAACTTCGTAACAGCCAGAAAGTGGAGACCCAAATGTCCATCAGCAAGTGAATGAATAGGCAAAAGAGCATTTCCATACAGTGAGGCACTACTCAGCATCCAGGAGTGAACAACATGGATAGCTCTCAGAATAATTATGTGGAGGGAAAGAATCCAGTTCCCTTTTCCTCCAACCCCATATGTACGTGTTGTCTAAATCCACTGGTATGACTCTGATGTGTGGTACAAAAAAGCAGATCATTTCCTGGAGATGAGGGAGCTGTAGGGTGTCAGAGAGGGTGGTTGTCCAGCTCTTGCTGATGGTTTCATAGCAGAACATTAAACTCCATGATCCACAGTAATTAGCACAATTAGTAATCAGGCAAGCCACAAAGCTGAAAACATGCATACTGTGACCATCTTTAGGCATACAAATTTTTGCTATATGCAAATGAATATAGACATTTAAAAATAAAGTATTAGAAATCTCAAAAGTACCATTCAGCAACAGAAAGCAAGGAATGTGTGGCCGTAACTGAGTCACGTATTGTCAGATAGGTGACCTATTCAGCTGTGACATTTTGGGTAAATGGCTTCGGTTCTCAGGTGACTCAACCTTTTTCCACATTATCAAATGGTAGATGAGAAGTAGATGCAGTTCCTGGGGGCTGACTGCTAAATGCTGTGTGCCTAATTCATTCTCCTTTGCTGTAGATTTCCAATGTGCACAGTCAGCAGATGGATGACCTCTTCGATATCCTCATAAAGAGCGGAGGTAGGTCAAAAGATCACACCAGAGCCCACAGGAAGTGACCTCATCCTACAAGCCCATGATAGTTTTTTATAGAACTAGAGCTTATCTTTGATATTGAGAAACATCAGTTCTAACAATTGACAATTTTAAAAACCAGTACAATTTAGGACATTAAAACATATAATTGGGGACTAGAGAGACGGCTCAGAGGTTAAGAGTGCTTATTGCTCTTACATAGGACCTGAGTTCCATTCTGCACACCCAACAGCTCACAACTGCCTATAAGAACAGTCCCAAGGGATCTGATGTCCTCTTCTGGCCTCTGTAGGCACCCACACACTCAGACATACATACACATAAAAAAGAATAATATAACCATAGAAATGGAAGAAAAGCCTCTGATTCCACTTCAAACAATGACACAGTGTTAGATTACCCACAGTTGTGGGTCTGCAAAAAGGAAAGACCATCTCCAAACCACAAAGATGAGCCAGATCTAAACTCTGTCCTGAAAATTTCAAAATGTGTCCTGTGTATGTCAGCCACTGTCATAGGATGAGCACACTCCAGTCCTGTGACAACCCAGTTCCCTGGCTTGGGCTCCAGTTGCTCTATTAAATTCAGAGCACTTTGTACATGTAATAAGCTGTCAGGGCTGGTGAAATGGCTCAGTGGGTAACAGTGCTTGTTGCCAAGCCTGACAACCTAAGTTTGATTCCCCAGGACCCATGTGGCAGAATGAGAGAACTGACTCCCACAAGTTGTCCTCTGACCTATATACACAAATGTTGTGGCATGGATATACACACTGACAAATAAATACATTGTAATAATAATTGTCAGTTTACAATATGTTGTCTTAAAAAGGGATATTAAACACAAAAAAGTTTGCCTCAGCTTACATATCTTTAAAAGTTTTTTAAGTACTCTGATGAAATGAATCTTACATGAAGTTTTAAGTCATAATCAAAATTTCTCCATCTGTGAGCAGATACTATTGGACATGAAGGTTGATGTTCTGGTCAGAGCTTTCGGCACAGTGGAGAATTTCTGATCTTTGCATGTAGATCTGCATGTGCAAGTGGCAGTTGTTTTGCTGAGAACTATATTGGCCTTACAAAGTCTTTTAAATTCGTGGTTAATCTAAGCTATGAAAATTTTAGGGTTAAAAAAAATAAAATATGTATTTTATAGATCAGGTCATACAATGTTGCTAGATCTGGTAAATATATTTATTAATCATTGAAAGAATTCATAAGGATAATTTTATATCCAAAACTTGGAACTTAAAATGTGACAGAGTCAAACAAATGGATTATTTTCTAAGAGTTGGTTTTTCTTATTAAAGTATCCAATAACTACATCTTAATGCTAAGCACTAAGACTTGAAAGGTGATTATAATTCACTTAGACAGTACTTAAAGCATTCAGAAACTCTAGAGATGACAACAGGTAATGAACGGTAACACATGTTCACAGGGTTGTAGTCCGTCTGTAGAATCATATTTTAAGGTTTTCTCTTACTTACGTATACCAGTCATTGAACTTTAAGAACCATTGTACAGGGCTAGGGAGATGGTTTAGTGGTTAAGAATACTGACTATTCTTGCAGAAGACCCAGGTTTGAATCCCAGCACCCACATGGCAGCTAACAACTGTCCCATAACTCCAGATCTGATAGCTTCTTCTGTCCTCCAGAGGCACTGCACAACACAGGTGCACTTACATACATGCACACAATGCGTGCATGCACATAAAATAAAAATAATATTTTTTTAAAAAAGAACCATTGTGTCAGGCATGGTGGCACACGCCTTTAATCCCAGAACTCGGGAGGCAGAGGCAGGCGGATCTCTGTGAGTTCAAGGCCAGCCTGGTCTACATGGTTGAGTTCCAGGACAGCTGGGGCTACAGGGAGACCCTGTCTCAAAAAGACCAAAAAAAAAAGAAACCATTGTTCATTAAATTTTTGCCGTAGTGTTATCTACAGAAAATGTGAAAAAGAGCCAGGTGTGGTGGGGCATGCCTTCTTTAATCCCAGCACTTGGGCAGAAGAGGTAGGACTGCTTTACAAGACAAGCTCCAAGCCAGCTTCAGCTACATAGTGAGATTCTGATGCACAAGCAAATCAGAGTTGGAGAGAGAGATTATTAAAATGCATACATAAAGTAAACCCTGGTGTATGCATAACAGAGGGTCTATTAATTTGCCCATTGACCTGGCAAGGAATGAGGACATCATTGGCAGCTGGGGAGATTGCTCAGTCAGTAAAGGACTTGCCATGTAGGAATCAGGACCTGAATTTGTTCCTCAGAAACCAAAACACAAGAAGCCAGACACTGTATCATATGCCTGTAATCCCGGTGTTGGAGAGGTAGGGACAGGTAGGTCCCCAGGGCTTGCTGGCCAGCCACTGGAGCTGAACAGTTGAGCTCCAGGTTCAGTTCCCATCCAGTGCCCTCTTCTGGCCTCTGGGCACACATGAACACTCACACATACACATAAAGTATTTTTTAGTAAGAAAGCAAGATAGTTGGTGTTTATTAAGCCAGCCCTCTAAAGTTTATATAACTCAGAAAGAAACACCAAAAAGTCAAAGACGTGAGCAGCTGGCCTACCTCATCTTAAGAAGTCAAAGGAGCCAGTGTCAGCTTTGAGTCAGAAATAGGTGTATTGTGTCTTTTTAGAACTTTCTATAGAGTGTGTATGGCTAAACTGGGGTACAGTTCAACTATAATGACTTTATTAAAAGAAAAGAATTGGATGGAATGTTCAGTTTCTAGTTCTAAGCTGGATGCAAGAAAGAATGATTGAATAGTGAGCTACTGAGCAACTCATGAGACGCTTGATCGTAGTAAACCTTTACTAATTACATCAGTTCTTTTGCACAGAGATCTCCCTCCCTATAAAAGAAGAGCCTTCTCCAATTTCTAAGATGAGACCAGTGACAGCCAGCATTACCACAATGCCAGTCAACACAGTGGTATCTCGGCCACCGCCCCAGGTCCAAATGGCACCGCCTATATCCTTAGAACCTATGAGCAGTTTATCTGCCAGCTTAGAGAACCAACTAGAAGCCTTCTTGGATGGAACTTTACCCTCAGCTAATGACATTGCCCCACTGCAGAGCAACAGCGAGGACAGAGAGCCTTTCTCTCTGATGGAGGACCTCCAGAATGACCTGCTGAGTCACTCCAGTGTGCTGGACCACTCTCACTCCCCCATGGAGACCTCCGAGGCCCAGTTTGTGGTAGGGACACCCTGTCTGTCTCTCGACCTATCAGACTCCACCCTGGACAACATGGAATGGCTGGACATCACCATGCCGACCTCGTCCTCGGGGCTCACCCCTCTCAGCGCCACTGCACCAAGCATGTTCTCTGCTGACTTTCTGGACCCACAGGACCTGCCACTTCCATGGGACTAAGGTCATTTATCTAAGAGCTCCTGAGGTTTCAGAACATGAAAACAATTCTGAAAGGTCAGTTTTTAGAGTTAGAGCCATAGTTGCACTGATGCAATTAAATATGTTGTCACAGGAAAAAAAAAATGGAAGGTCATTGCTTGGAAACCACATGTGAGAGCTCATCTCTGCATCTAGCAATGATTTCCACAATTTAACACAGCACAGGGCTGTAGTGTGCAAGAGGCCATGTGTTTCTTCAGATGTGAGTGAAGATGAAATGCTTTTAGACGAAACAGACACAGGTTGTGGCAATAGGGCTCTTAGGTCATCAGCTACATTTAAACCTGTGTGGTCGCCTCAAAGCCCTAATAAGAGGCAGGCAACTCCACCTGAAACACAGGCCACCACAGGGGGCGGGAGAGGCCACTGCACATGTACTCCCTAGGACGGCCTAAGCCAGGCCAAGACCCAGCAGGCTCAAACCAGCCAAGCATGCTAGCCAGTGAGCAGCAGCTTCTAGCCAGAGACTTTGAGTTCCATTCAGAAACCTATGTAGTTTTTTGTGTGTATGTCATAGGTAATTTTGTGAGTTTTGGAATCTAAATGGACAATCTTTCATTATAAACAGAAATCTACAGAATACTGTCACACAACAGTTCAGTGTACAAAGTTCAGGTATATTGATAATGCTGAGGATTCTCCCAGGGGCCCTTGGGGTTGATGAGGTTGGTTCTCATGTGTATATTGAACATCTGTGTGTGCTCTGACCTTCTGATCTGTACAACCTACATGAAGGCTGGATATCCACTGGTCCTACTTCTTACAGTAACTCGTATTTCTAGAGCACTTGAGCCACACGTATTTCCATATTTCAAGAGTTGCTAACTTTCAGGTAACCAAATCCATCTCAGAGCCAAGAAAATGGCTTTAGCATGAAATACTTTTCCAAGCTGGTGATTTAGGGGCATGGAAGGTGTGGAGATGTCTATCACAACCCTAGGACACTCCCACCCTAAGCATAGGTTAGACCGTCATTATCGTATACCCCCCCCACACCCAGTGACTGATCCCTGGTTCTCATTTCATAGGCTTGTAACTGGATGCCCTGTCCAAGCTCTCACTGTCTTCAAGCCTAAGATTTAAAACTGGAGGTCTTATTCCTTTTTTCTTTTTATATACATGGGGGGCATTGTTTGTCAAGTAGTTTCTTAAGAATTTTCTAGAATGCCAGCTAGCACAAGAGTTCCACAATTCTTGATCTGGTCATTTAATTATTAGTAAATTATAAATAATTGACCAGAGTGCAAGATTTTTATTAAATAACCTTGTCTTGCCCAGCTCCATTTGAACCTGGGCCAAGTGGGCTCCCCATGTCAGTACACGTGATTGTTCCACAGTGGCATGCAGGAGGCAGCCCGACCCATCATCTGCAGAGTCTGATTCTCACTTCTGGGCCGTTTTTTCCCAGAAGTGATATCTTTAAGTTTTACTTGTTTATAGATCTCAGTCCATGTCAGGACAGCACCTGCTGCTGCCATTAGCATACATTGGCCCTTTGTAATGGCACTGCCTCACTGGAAGCCTGACATGCTGGCCTCCAGGCACCACTGAGCTCAAGGGTAAGCATTGTTGGGAGACAAGAACTGTTAGCGAGACACCACCCTCTGACCAAGCCTACCAGGAGCATCCTCATGATGGACCCGTCAGTTCTACTGACAGCCCAGCTGTATGCCTGGGAAGTGGTTCCCTACGGGAGTTTCAGCTCTGGGTTTTGATGGAGGACTTAGTCCTCTCCTTTCAGATTTGAATGACCAGTTAAATGGGCCCCAGGTATCAGACCTGTAGGAGGCACCTCAACACTTAGTGCTGTCAGCTTCTGTAGGGAAACATCCTTTCTCTACAGTCCCACTTTGTGGGCATAGATTGCTTTCCAGCCCTCAGGTCCCCTTCATTCCTTTTTAAATTTTGAAGCCTGTCACAGGGTTGCTCTCCAAGCACACAGTGGCCGTCTCAGTTGCCTGCTCATGTGTCCATCCCTCTGTGCCTCCGGGACTCAGTCCCTCGGGGTCTCATTTCTGGAAGGCAGGAGGCCTCCGGCTGTCACTTGGCCAGCAGCCATCCCACCTGTAGCATTCCTTGCCCTCTCTGGGCTTTAGCAGCCAGCCGGCACCCCTGACACCTGTGACATGAGGGCTGCTTGCTGGGTCTCTTCCATGTATTCTGAGTGGACATCTTTCCCATGTGCTCACATGGGTCATGACCAAAAACCATTCTGTGAACAAGGCCCTTACCTAACTCTGTCCCTCTTTTTTACTTAGTTTCTGGCTGGCAAAATGACTCAGCAGGTAGGGACACTTGCTGCCAAGTCTGATGACCTGAGTTTGATCCCCAGCACCCACATAGTGGAAGAAGAGAAACACTTTCCTACAAGTTGTCCTCTGACCTCCACACATGTGCTCTGGCATGCATACCCATGAACATGGACACATATAACACAAGCATACCCATGAACATGGACACATATAACACAAATATAAAGTTAGTTTCACAGGCATTAAAGCACAGGCCAGTCTGCCATTTAAACTTTTAGTGTGCACATACAGATGTAGTTTAGACTTCTGTTTGTACCATATTGCCAAGAAAATCACTCATAGAGACACGTCACCCCCCAGGCTCATCTCCCTGCATGGTCTCCAAGCGCAGTAATGTTGACCTTACTTTCTGCTGTACATAAGTTTCAGGTCATCTTATTGGGGGTGGAATGAGTGATAGTTACACTACAGCCTCTAGAAAGCCTGACTCTGAATGTGGGGGCTTCCTGTACATTTCAGAGGCATCACTAGGAAGCCTCTCGGGACAGTGTCTGTCAGTCAGTGGCCGCTTGACCTGAGATGTGCTCTGCGCAGGATCACACTGCGTTTGCATGGATGCTCTGAATTTGTGGAATCTTGGGCTCACATACTATCTGTTTCATGAGAATTTTGGTTTGGTTCGGTTTTGGTTTTTGAGACAGGATCTCCCTGTAGCCCCAGCTTACCTGGAACTCACTATGTAGACCAGGCTGGCCTCAGTCTCACAGAGATCCATCTTGCCTCTGCCTCCTGAGTGCTGGGATTAAAAGCATGTGCCACCGTGCCTGGGCATGAGAATATTTTTTAATACTAGGAGACCTTATTTCAATTTCACATGGTTCGCTAACCACATGACATGCCCTTGGTAGTGTGAGCACTGCCAAGGAGCCAGGTCTACTCTTGGGTGGCCAGCCAGGGTGTGCTCTGCCGCAAGCTGCTACCAGTGGAGGGAGAATCAGGAAAACAGGGTAGTGCCACCAGCCTGCACGGTCAGCAGATGCTGAGGGCAGCAGGAGCAGTGCCCATTTTGTCACCAGGGTGGACTTAGGCTTCCTGAGCCCTTGATCATTCTAGTAGCATGGCTGTCTCCACAGTCCTTTCAGAATTCCCAGACATCACAGCAAAGGAGGCAGCCATCCCACAAAGTGACAGGATAGTCCCTTCACTGTCCTCAGACAGACTTGGCCTCAGGGAAGCAGTAGCGCACTTTGGCAGGGTTGGATCTACTTGAGAGGAGTCCCTATTGATCCACACCCTCAGCCTTTCCACAATGGCCAGGGTCCAGAGCACTTGCTGCTGGGAGGCTGGGGACGTGGGGTACCACTGGGACTGCAGAGAAAGCTGAGGAGAATGCTTTTGGATTCAGCCGGCAGAGCATCAGGTCAGAGTAAGTACAGGCAGATGGCCTGCTCTCTCCTGCCCATCACTCCACGCAGAACATGGAGAACTGGCATCAGAATCCCAGAAACAAAGGGGCCCACTGCCCAGAGGACAGGTAACCGCAGGTGGTCCAAGCACACTAACTGGAAGTCAAGCATATCAACGAACACAGCTCATGTGTGCATGAAGTGTATTTGGAAAGCATCCTAAAATTTCTGCTGGTCTTGAGTGATTTCAGTCAAAACTGGAAAATAGCAGTTCGGGTGTAGTCATTTTTGTTCCCTGGTTCAAACCTTCAATCATGTGTTCATTCAGCAACATCTCGTGGGGCTCCACTTTTATTTGTAAAGTGACTGCTGCATGACAATAAGCAAGTCCACGCTTTTCCCCTCTCACTTTTCTCAAAGTATCTAAGGAGACGCATCCTAGCAGCATGTCTACCTGAAATCTTTAAGGCCTGTAATTCAAAGAAGCTGCACATGTTTACAGAAGAGCGTTTACCCTCCACGCATGGGCCCACTGCTCTGGGAAGTGTGAGTGGAAATGTCATGGGCTTGTGACAGCAAGATGGCAATCTCAGATCTAGGTGCTGCCTGGAATCCAGTAAGGCGTGTCACTGGAGATGTCGACACAGTGTCAGTGTGAAACTGAGCTTATGCCAACTCCCAAGACAAAGCTTTAACCAAGTGGATAGAATCTCCAGAACTGGTCCCAGTTACCTCTACATTCTGCTGTGAGGAACCTCGCTCACTGACAGGAAGATGAAGTGTTTAGGAAAGGGTTTGGTATCTACCAAAAGTACTTGACCTCAAGTAACCAATAGTAATGCAAAGTGCTTTAAAGGAACCAAAGGCATCGCCAAGTTTTTGCCAAAAGCAGGCACTTTTTATTTAAAATTTGAGACTAACAAGATCTCAAAAGTCAGTCCCAAAAAGGTATTATCCATTTAAGGTTGTAATTTTCACAGGGATGTAGATAATTACTCTATTGTTTTCATGTAAAATAGTATAGAGCTGTTTTGTTGGTTCAAGAATAATACATACTCAGCAGTAAAGCAAAGTTGGTTTTTTCTTTCTGTATAGAGATTAGCTCTCTCCTCTCGCTTGCAATGGACATGCAGCGTGTCAGGTGTTTCTCTCTTCGTCACATAATGTCTTAGCATCTCACCGTATGAAAAAGAAAAAGACTCCTGTTGACAGAGCCCTGCTTGTTGAAGCACTAGTTAATATACAGGAAGTTGTGGCAATCGGGGGTCCATTCATGTGTTGCCTTTATGTTGTTTTATAAAAGAAAAACCATGATGCCTTTGTACCTGCTGTTTGCACCCCTGAACTCAATTCCGTACCGTGTCTGAATGCCATATGTTTGCACATGTACTGTACATAGGCGATGCATACTGTATTTTTATATGTGTGCACATTTATCATCAGATCTTTTGTACAGAGTGGCAGTATCGTAGCTGATCGGGAAATGTTTGATATCAGAGATTTTGCATTTTTGTGTCTCAATAAAAAAAACATTTTGACATATTGTGATTTTTTTTTTAATGTGCAAAGGAACAATCACAACCTGTGGGCAGCAGGACCATTGTATACCTGTGAGATGAGGCGACCCTGGGAGGAGATAACTACCTTTCGAACAGGTCCCAGCACAGCAACAGGGGCCCTACAGGCTGTACCTTGTGGACCCCACATAAAGGGAGTGCCCTGACCCATGGCCACGTACAGCAGATGCTCATTGGGACCCACTGACCTTGACTTGACTGTCAAAACATGTTCTGCCCTCCATAGTCATCAGGAGCTGCTGAGTGACAGGTATTACTGTCCTCATTAGGGTGTGGGCACTCACCATACACACCGTGAAAGCCGGCCCCTTTCCAGTGGGACAAGCACACCACCAACAAAACTTTGAAGCCCCCAGAACTGGCTCCTTCCGTTCAGCCAAGCTTCAAAAGCAGCTATTTATACAGAAAGTATCTTATGGCCATACAAAATGTTCTATTTAGGGTCTGCAGA
The DNA here is from genome assembly GCF_000622305.1 of Nannospalax galili. Taxonomy (NCBI): domain Eukaryota; kingdom Metazoa; phylum Chordata; class Mammalia; order Rodentia; family Spalacidae; genus Nannospalax; species Nannospalax galili. Next base: position 1,456,865 of record NW_008335297.1, on the reverse strand, counting down.
GATGGCTCAGCAGTTAAGAGCACTGGCTGCTTTTACAGAGGAGCCAGGTTCGATTCCCAGCACCCACATGGCGGCTGATAACCATCCATAGCTCCAGTTCCAGGTAATCCAATAGCCTCTTCTGACCTCTGGCATTGCACAACACAGGTACACTTACAGGCAGGCAATACACTCATACACATAAAAAATTTTTTTAGAACTTGGGGGAGGGGCATTCCAACCTAAGGCCCATGGTTAAAATAGAGTTGAACAGTGTCTTGTTTTCCTCTGGCGTGGAAGAAGCAAAGCGCTGAGGATTTGATTGACAAGGCTGACTGACAGCGCCATCAGCTTGAGAAGGCAGGTACACGACAGGCACAGAAAGCTGCTCCTGAAAGCACTTGTCATCTGTGCATCTCAGGTGTGAGAGACCAGGAATGAAGCTTCCTCAGAGCCACATTATCTGCAGTGTCACACACATTTCCCAGACAGATCTGGCTACCTGTGGGGTGACACTGCACTCAGGGCAGAGGATGTTCTGAGGAGGCAACAAGGGTCAGGGACGTAGGTGGGAACTCTGAGGCAAGTGTGGGGAGGAAAGCTTTGGATGAGGTCAGAGGCCCTGTAGAATCGACTGTGCCCTGCCCTGTGCTGGGCAGTAAGTACAACACTGGAGTTTGCCTGAAGGACATGCTCCATGAAGGAAGTGCACAGGAAACAAGGCTGAGAAGGTAGGAGACCACAGAACTTCCAAGACTTCCCAGCCTGAGCCCTTAGAGTCTTCCATGGGCCGTTCTGTTGTTTTTCCCTGGGTCATAGTCTTCCACAGAATTGGGATGCACAGCAGAGAATTTGCAACCATACATCCCCCACAGTCATTGGTCCTGCAGATGGGTGATGGCTGGTCCACAGTATAACCCAACAGCACCGAACTGAGCAGGCTCATCTCAAGATGGATGGGCACCAGATGTCAGCAGCAGTTTCATCTGGTCCTATAGTCTTCCTGAGATATCCCACATCAAAGGCATTTCATCTCCTATTTTTCTTGGTTTGTTTTTCATTTGTAGTTTGGGATTGGAGTTGGGGTTGAGGTTGGGGTTGGGGTTGGGGTTGGGTTGTCAGGGTTTCATGTAATCCAGGCTGGTCTCAAACCTACTATGTGGTTGAAGATGACCTTGAGTTCCTGGTCCTCCTGACTCCACCTCCCACGTGCTGGGATTACAGGTGGTTCACCACTATACCAAATTTATGTAATGCTGGAGATTGAACCCAGGGCCTCACACGTGCTAGGCAAGTGCTCTGCCAAACTGAGCTACATCTCCAGCCCTTTTTATTTTGAGACCGTCTCACTGACTTGGCTTGGCTGATCTTGCACTCATTCTGTAGTCCAGGCTGGCCTTGAATTGTAATCTTGCCTCAACCATCCAACTACCTAGGATGACAGGCCTAGGCCACCAGACCCTGCTGACAGCTTCTGTTTCTGATGGATGCCAGTTTGAATATATGACTTTCAAGAAGAGGCCTGGTCTTTATATCCTGTCTCTTCTGTTAATTTTTATGGCAAGTTAATAAACCCACACTGAAATTAGGTAAGAAACAGAATATTCAACTTGTTAAATGCCTCATTGGTTGGGTATGTATGTCACAGATCAGTCCTTCTAGTAGGAACTGGTGAGTGAGAGCTCAGGATGGCAGTGTTGCCCTGCCGCTGGTTCTGATTCAGCAGGCATCCAAAGTTTAGCCGATGGTGAGAAGGGGCTTTTATCTAGGTTCATCATTAGGAATGCAAAGTGTTTCAGGACAGCAAGGCAGCTCAGTGGATAAAGAGACTTGCCTCAAGCCTGATGACCTGAGTTTGATCCCCAGTACCACACTGTAGAAAGAAAGAACCAATACCCACAAGTTGTTCTCTGACTACATGCCCCACACACACACATACTACTGAAAGAAAAAGAAAAATAAGAGACTTTCCCATCAAAGAGTCAAAGGCACACCTTTGAGATCATGTTCTTTTTCACTCATGGCTGAGGAGGCCCCCAAGTCCCCCTAAGCAGAACGCAGGTAAAGCTCACCATGAGGCACTCGATGTAGGCCACCAGTTTTATCAAAACTTGTGAAGCACTGAAAAGGTTGGCAAAGATGTTCAAGCGTGTGACCTGATCTTTGTCACTTAAATAACGGCTTAAGCAACTTGGAAGATGGATCAAGACCTCAAATTCTCCAAAACTACAGAAACTACAATAGGGAGACCAAAAATGGTGAAATGACCAATTATAGATCACCCTCTCCCCACTGTCTTGCCAGCACTAATGAACAGGAACATGGCAGGAGATGGTTATATGAGCCTTCGGGGCACCACACCCCATCAGACCCTTACAGCTCATTCTGATGTTTCAGTTAAGACAACCAAGGACAGGGAGGGGAACTGACAGGAAACAGCACAGATTTGTGGCCAAGCTTCTAAAACACCCAAACTCAGACCAGTTCTCTTGGTCTGTTCAGGCTACATTGACAAAATACTTTAGATTGGGTAACATTAGCAGAAATTTATTTTCACAAATCCAGAAGGCTTGAAGATGAAACAGTTTCAGAGACTGGTGAGGGCTGACCCTGCTTCCAAACACGGCTCCTTGTTACTGCATCCTCATCACCGAATGAAAGGTCCTAAATGTGTCCTCCCACAGCAGGAAGGACAGGAAGGTTGGTTAAACAGCTCCTTCAAACCCTTTTATATATCACAAATTGAATTCATGAAAGCTCTGCCCTGTTGACCTCATCATTTCCCACAAGCCCCACCTCTTACTATCATGGCATTTCAATTTAGTTACAACATGAATTCTGAGACACAAACATTCAAGCCATAGCAATTTCCCTGTCGATTTGGTACCTAAAACCTTAGGGTAATGCTTCTCAAATTATTCTATTAAAAAGGAGGAAACACTAGCAAACTCATTCTACACAACCAGTAGCAGAGAGAGACAGAGAGAGAGAGAGAGAGAGAGAGAGAACAAATTCCCTAATGAACACAGATGGAAAAATCTTTCCCAAACCAAATTCAACACATTAAAAAAACATACAGCCAGGCGTGGTGGCGCACACCTTTAATCCCAGGCGGAGGCAAGCGATCTCTGTGAGTTCAAGGCCAGCCTGGTCTACATAGTGAGTTCCAGGACAGCTGGGGCTACAGGGAGACCCTGTCTCAAAAAGACCAAATTAATTAATTAATTAAATAGTCATACAACCATGACCAAGTTGGTTTCATTTCTGAGATGCAAGGATGGTGTACAACATATACAAATCAGTAAATATAACACAACACGTAAATAAATCAAGGATAGAAATCACCTGATCATCTCAAGAGATGCAGAAAAAGCCTTTAAGTTCAATCTCACTTTATAATAAAAGCTCTAGAGAAATTAATAAAAGGAACATACCTCAACATAATAGGTTATATATGACAAACCTATAGCCAGATATTCAACTAAATAGATTAAAAACTGGAAGTATTTCCTCTAAAATCAGGAATGAGGCAAAGATGTTCACTCTTTCCACTCCTATTCAATACAGCGCTTGAAATCTTAGCCACAGCAATAAGGCCAGGAAAAGAAAAGGAACACAAATGGGAAAGGAAGAAGTTAAATTAGCCCTCTTTGCAGGTGACATGATCCTATACTGTACCTAAAAGACCATAAGGCACCACCAGAAAACTCTCCAACACTTTTAGTAAAACAGGCAATATACAAAAAACCAACATACAAAAATAAGTAGCTTTTCTAGTTATCAATACAAATACATTGGGAAAGAAATCAGAAAAACAATCCCATTCATAAAAACACCCACACACACAAAAATAAAATGCCTAAGAATAAACCCAACCAAAAAAGCACAAGAACTATACAATGAATACTGAAAACAGAATTTCTTTTTCATATTCTATTTATTATTTTTATTTTATGTGTATGTGTGTATTGCTTGCATGTAGGTAAGTGCACCTATGTTGTGCAATGCCTGAGGAGGACAGAATAGGCTGTCAGATCCCCTGGGACTGGAGTTATGGACAGTTGTTAGCTGCCATGTGTGTGCTTGGATTCGAAACCAGGTCTTCTGTAAGAACAACCAGTGTTCTTAACCGCTGAGCCATCTCTCCAGCCCCCAGAATTTCTTTTAAATACTAAAAATGGAAAGACCATCTTGTATTTAGGAGTCGTGAGAATTAGCATTGTAACAATGGCTAAACTTCTGAAAGTGAGTTACAGATTCAATGCAGCTACAGACACCTGATTCTTGACAAAGCACCAAAAACGCATGCTGCAGAAAAGACTACCTGCAGAATGTGGGAACCTGGATCTCAACAATGAAATTAGGATCCCTGCTCCTCAGCTAGATAAAATCAACTCAAAATGAGACCTGAAACTTTAAAACACAGAGAAAACACTTCAAGATCTAGGCATAGGCAAGGACTTTCCTAAAAGGACTCCAGCATCAGGGCTGGAGAGATGGCTCAGTGGTTAAGAGCACTGACTGCTCTTGCAAAGGACTCAGGTTCAATTCCCAGCACCCACATGGTGGCTACTAACTCCAGTTCCAGGGGAATCCGAAGCCCTCTTCTGACCTCCGTGGCATTGCACGACACGGGTGCACTCATATACATGCAGGCAGTACACTACACATAAAATAAAAATAATAAAGAAAAAAAAAGACTCCAACATTAAAAAAAAAAAAAAAAGGAGCCAGGCGTGGTGGCGCATGCCTTTAGTCCCAGCACTTGGGAGGCAGAGACAGGCAGACCTCTGTGAATTCAAGACCAGCCTGGTAGTTTCAGGTCAGCTGGAGCTATAGGGAGACCCTGTCTCAAAAAGACAAAAAAAAAACCTCCAACACAGGAAATAGGAAGAATTGGCAAATGGGATCACACGACATTCTAAGGTTACACCGCAAAGTAAACAATGGAGGTGAGACAGGTTGCAGAGTGGGGGACCTTTGCCAGCTATTCATCTACCAGAGAGTTCATGTCCAGAGTACATCAAGAACTCGAAATATTAAAGATAAAACCAGTCATCTAGTCATAAGTGGGCAAGTAGTTGAACAGGCAGTTATCAAAAGAAGCACAAATGGCTAATAAATACATGAGAAAACCATCAACATCCGTAGCAATGAGGGATTACAAATTTAAATTACACAGAAAGCCCATTTCAGCCTTGTCAGAATGTCTGTCACCAGGACCGGGCTCGAGAGGTGATTCAGAAAGTAAAGCACATGTCATACAAGCGTGAGGACCTGAGTTCAGATCCCAAGACCCACATAAAGCCAAACACAGTAGCACATATATGTAATAACAGCACTCCTACAGGGAGATGAGAGGCAGAGGCAGGAGAATCTGGAAGCTTGTGGGCCAGCTAGCCTGATGTACGCACAACAAGAGATCCTGGCTCAAACAAGGTGGAAGGTGGCAATCAACACCTGAGGTTAGCCTCGGACCTGTACATACATACCATGGTGTGCATGCACCCACACTCACACAGGCAAACATGCACCTCTCATACACATGCAAAAGAAAACAAATGATAACAAATGCTGGCAAGGATTCAGGGAAGGAGCAGGAATCATCATACACTGCTTGAAGGAAGGTAAATTAGTGCAGCCACTATGGAAATCAACACAGAGCTTCCTCAAAAATTAAAAATAGGTCTACCATAGGATCCAGCTACTCCACTCCTAGGCATATACCCAAAAGATTCCAAGTCAGCACACCTCAGAGATAATGCACATCTGCATTAACTGCTGCACTAGTCACAACAGCTAAGCTCTGAAATCAGCCTAGACATTAATCAACAAATGAACAGATTAAGAAAATATGAGATACAGGACCAGGCATGAAATTTTTAAATCTCAGAAGTTTTGCTGGTACATGCCTTTAATACCAGCACTTGGGTGACAGAGGAAGATTAATCTCTGTGAGTTCAAGGCAAACCTGGGCTACATAACAAGGTCAAGGCCAGCCAGGGCTATATAGTGAGACTCTATCTCAAAAAAAAAAAAAATTGGGGCTGGAGAGATGACTCAGCAATTAAGAGGTTAAGAGCACTGGTTGCTCTTCCAGAGGGCCCAGGTTCAGTCCTCAGCACCCCACAGCACTAACAATCTTCTGTAACTCCAATTCCAGGGGATCTTATGCCCCCATCTAGCCTCCATGGGTATTGCATACACATGGTACATACACATGGTACACTTACATACACACAGGCAAGACATTCATACACATAAAAGAAATTAATTTTAGCCAGGCATGGTAGCACATGCCTTTAGTCCCAGCCCTTGGGAGGCAGAGGCAGACTGATCTCTGTGAGATCGAGGCCATCCTGGTCTACATAGCAAGTGCCAGACAAGCTGGGGCTACAGGGAGACCCTGTCTCAGACAAAAAAAAAAAAAATTAATTTTAAAAATTAAAAACATCAATTAGTGGAGTATCTATATACCAGGCAAAATTTCAGAGATTTAAAAGCAGAGAATAGGGCTGGAGAGATGGCTCAGCGGTTAAGAACACTGGTTGTTCTTGCAGAAGACCCAGGTTCGAATCCCAGCACCCACATGGCAGCTAATAACTGTCCATAACTCCAGTTCCAGGGAATCTGACAACCTCTTCTGTCGTCCTCGGGCATTTGCACAACACAGGTGCACTTACCTACATGCAGACATTACACGCGTACACATAAAATAAAAAATATTTTTTTAAAAAGCAGAGACTATCAGAGATACAAGATTATTTCATAATAAATTCATGAAGACAAGAATTCCAAACGTTCAGGCATCTAACAGACTCAAAATACATGAAACAAAGAACTTCAGAACATTAAGGAGAAATAGAAAATCCCATAATTACAGTCAGATTTCAAAACTCCTCCTCAGTAACTGACAGAACAAATCAACAGAAAATCATTGAGGATGAAAATAAAGTTTAAAGAATCTGAGAAACCAACTTGGCTTCAATGACCCTTATAGAACTTTCCAACAACTTTAGAATATATGTTCAAAACCATGTGAAAAAAGTGAACCAAAAGCCTATAGCAAACCACAAAGGGTTTTGTCTCAACGAAAAGCATTAAAATTATAGGAAATAACTGTCTCAGGCCAGCAAAGTGGCTCAGCAGGTAAAGGCGCTAGATATACAAACCTTGCAACCTACGTTCAAGCTTCAGATCCTATGGTAGAAGGAGAGAACCAAGTCCTGAAAGTTGTCCTCTGATCCTAGATACAACACTGTGGCATGCATTCCTCTCTCTCTCTCTCTCTCTCTCTCTCTCTCTCAAACACACACACACACACACACACAAGATAAATTTAAAAAACAAAAACTATTTTCTCTTTCCACAGTGGAATTAAATTAGGAATGAATAAAGGAAAGATCCCTGGTGGGCTGGCGCGGCTGGGGGGGGGGCACTCGATGGTAGAGCGCTTGCTCAGTATTCACAAGGTACTGGGTTCAAGTAGGATTTCATATATCTATATAGAGATATATTTATATATAGGTGTATATAACAATGATCTGAATGTGTGATGTGCTGCTGAGGCAGTAGGTGAAGGAACATTTACATCTGTAGCACCAAATGCCTACATCAGGGCTTAAGAGCGAGCTCAAATCAATAACCCGAGTTTCCACCTGAAACAGAAAACTAGAAAAGGAAAAGCAAATAAGCCTAAAGTAAGCGAAAGGAAGAAAAGTTCCAGAGTAGAAAGACAGGAAATAGCAGGGCACCAGAGGCAAACAGGCTCCTGAAGATGATCCATGAAACTGATAAAGTGCCACCAAACATATCAGGAAAAGAGTAAGGACAAAAGCTTCCAAGATCAGAAATGAGAGGGTGACATCACTACGGAGCCTATGAACATGAGTTGGACAAGGCAGAAAGAGTTTTTGAAAAACAATCTTAAAAAGCAAAAGAAAAACATAGTAAGTTCAAGGCCTGCCTGGACCACATGAGACCCTAGCTCAAAATAATGATTAGAGGTCTTTTCACAAGTAAAAATCCAGGCTCATGAGTCTCCTAATGAACACTATCACAATATTATCTATCACAATAATTTGTGAAAGAAAAAAACAAAACAGTTCTACACAAACTTAGAAGGGCGAAGAGAATGCTTCCTGATTCAGTCTGTGACAGCAGCACTTCCCCCCATCAAAGCCAGATAGGGCCCTTCCTAGGAGAGACTGCTGACTAATATCCATCTCAAACATGCAAAATTTATAAACAAAATATTTTAAAAGTTGAATCCAACAACACAGAAATGTTACTATATCCTGGACAAGTCACATTTGTCCCAAGAATGCAGGACTGGTTTAACAGCTAGGGGAAAAAAAAAAAAAAAAAAAAAACACATACACAATTGCCATAATTCATTTTAACAAGAAAAAAAAAAGATCATGTCAATAGACACATTGAAAGCATTTGAAATAGCCATTATTCTTTCCTGACTTAAAAAAAATAAAAAAAAAAAAAAACTTGTCAAGCATGCTAGTACAGGTCTGTAACCCCAGTACTCAGGAGATTTGATAGGATGCCAACGACCCTCTTCAGCTCAAAGCAGTTCCTCGCGCCCTCACCCCTTTTGCTATGCTTTCAGAACTAGAATGATGGAGCGCTCAACTGCAGAAAATCCAGACAACCCACTCGCGCCAGCATGTTCCTCTGTTGTCCTTGCTCTACTGTTATCAGCCAGCCACATCTGAGCCGAAACAGCCTCTCTCTTTTGTGCAAGCAAAGGGCTCCAAGAAGAGAAGGCACCATGTGCTTCCCAAGGACACCTTAGCTCTGATGCCACAGCTGTGAATGCTCTATTTCTCAACCCTATATAATCTACAAGATCCCACACACCCACCTTGCACAGCCTACATTCCCATGGAAAGGCTGTTGCCCCCTCACTAAATAAACACAGTTTAGTCTATTAAAAGGTCTGGTCCGGACTACTATCCTCAGGCCTCTTGGGGTAAGTCTATAGTGCAGCTCTCCTCGCCGGGACTCCCTAAGCCTCATTCACCCTTCCACCCCCCCCCCTCTGGTCCTGGCCCTGCCCTCATCTCCCTCTACTTCCCTGGTCCTTT
>NW_008335297.1:1436834-1441738 GCF_000622305.1 Nannospalax galili | reverse complement strand
TTATATAAACTTTATTCCTTCTCTGCTCATCAAAATCTAACAAGACTGAGGCAGGAATAGTCTGACTTTGAGGCCAGCATTGGCTTTGTAGAGATAGCTTGTCTGAAATATACCAAAAAATTCCAGGGCCAGGCATGGTGCCCCCCCTCCCCTGGTCCGGGTCATTTATATAAACTTTATTCCTTCTCTGCTCATCAAAATCTAACAAGACTGAGGCAGGAATAGTCTGACTTTGAGGCCAGCATTGGCTTTGTAGAGATAGCTTGTCTGAAATATACCAAAAAATTCCAGGGCCAGGCATGGTGCCCCCCCTCCCCTTTAAATCCTAGCACTTAGAAGGCAGAGGCTGGCAGATCTCTGTGAGTTGTAGGCTAGCCTGGTCTACATAGCAAGCTCCAGACCAGTCAGGGCTACATACTGAGACCCTATCTCCAAAGGAAAATATATTCCACAGAGCTGGGATGCAGCTCAGTTATAGAGTGCCTGCCTGGCATGTGCTAGGCCTTGAGCTGGATTTCCCATACAGGAAAAATAAAATTAAAAAATTACCCACAAAGAAGGAAACTTCCTTCCAATAGGCACTGAAAAGGGGCATTTGTAGCAAACCCACAGCCTATACCACACTTAACATTGACACTGAATGTTTCCTCCACGAGGTCTTAAATAAGACAGGGGCATCCCCTCTATATTTTGTGTTATATTATTTCCTCTGAAATAAATCCTTCCATCTTGGAGAGAAGCTAGTTAAGATGTAATATATTAAAAGAAAGAGAAAAGAGCAGATGTTCTAGGAAAGGTAAATATCCATCCTGCAAGGAAGCTCATCAAGCTTAGGAAGTAAACAATTCAAGAGTTTCAGTAAGTCCCTGAAACTGACCAGGTTCACTAGATTCCTCCCTCCCTAAGCAAATACAAGCCCTAAGGACTGCAATGACCAGCCAAACTGCTGGACTCAGACAAGATGAGCTGACTGAAGAGGCTCTGTCTAATTGAGCTACTCTAAAAGGACACTTTCGAACCTGTTGAGCTGCCTGCCAGTTGTGCAGTGCATTCCAGGTTTCCAGCTTTCCTGAGCTGTCACCCATGCTGGGGTGGGCTCTGAGTCATTTCTGCTTTCATAAGTCACCCTTCACCCATACTTCTTTAAGTGACCCCAATAAAACTCACTGGGTCAACATGGACTTTGATCTGTCCTTGGTTCCCTTTTATTCATGTCTCCCCAGGAATAGTGTCACATATCACCACAGTACATCTACTCAACAATGTATTAAAAGTTCTAGTCAATAGAGAAAAAGAAGCACACACAGGCAGGGAAGAGGTAAAGCTCATATATTCATAAATACATGATCTGTGCAGGACTCTAAAAGAATGTACAAAAAACTAGTAATGGAGTTTATCAAGACTGTGGAATATTAGACCCCTGTATTTTGTTAGGTTTAGAAGGACAGAGAAAGAATGAAGTTTAGGTAAAAGACCAGAGCCAGACCTTTCAGCAGACTGAACAGGGAGGGTTTATTCAGCAAAGGTGACAACAGCTTCTCAGCGGGATAGCAAGCCCTGCGGAAGGTGGGAGGGGGTGGTAGTGAATTACATACTGCTGGAAAGGAGGAAAGCACACAGCTGTGGAGTTGGAGTTAAGATGTCCTTGGGCCATTTTCCTGGAGTTCCTTGCCTGTGCAGAACGAAGAAGCTGTTTTCAGCACAGATGGCTAATGACAACAGGGAAGCAAGGACAGTAGAGAGACATCTGGCAGGAGGAGTGGGTTGTCTGGCTTTTCTGCAGCTGTGGCCTTCCAACAGGCCTGAGAGAGGGATGTGGCTATCTGTTAACAGTGGGGCTAGGGCAAGGCATTTGTCTCAAGGAACTTCTGGTTTCTACCATATTTCAATTCACTGGTAATGACCAACCAAGAATTAAAAATTTAAAGATACCATTTACAATAGCATCAACAATATTAAATATGGACTGGTGAGAAGGTTCATCTGGTAAAGGTGCTTGTCACCAAGCCTGACAACCTGAGTTCCACCCTGTCACATACATGGTGAAGGAAAGAACTAGTTCCAGCAAGTTGTCCTTGACCTCTGCATACATGCCATGGTACTCACCCCCCTATTTACACACACACACACACACTTAAAAATGAAATAATAATATGAACTAGGACAGGGATATAGCAGGAGACTCCTGCCCTGCCCCAAACAAAGGGAAGGCAGTGCTGCACGGTCTGTGCCTTCGTGCGTATACACAGCTCTGCCTGTCACAACCCTGTAGTGTGCCACATCCAATCAGAATATATGTTACCATATATAGGAGACAAAGACTAAACTGGAAAGGGGAACTAACAAGGGTATAAAAGGCTGAGCTCTGCTGCTCAGATATTGGATGGGAATCCTCTGAGTCAGTCTAACATGAATCAACTGCTTCTGGAAGAAATGACTCTGTCTCTCAGCGATGCTCAAAGTACCTACAACAGGTAGTGTGCACTACACACACACACACACACACACACACACATACACACACACACACACACACGTTTTTAAAAATAGAAAAAGGATGTACTGAAGAGATGGCTCAGCAGTTAAGAGCACTGGCTGCCCGTGCAGAGGACCCAGGTTTGGTTCCCAGCATTCACATGGCAGCTAACAACCAGGGGATCTGATACCCTCTTCTAACCTCCATGGACATTGCACACATAGGTGCATTTACATGCAGATAAAATACTCATGTGTGCCAGGCATGGTGGTGCACGCCTTTAATCCCAGCACTTCGGAGGCAGAGGCAGGCAGATCTCTGTGAGTTCAAGGCCAGCCTGGTCTACATAGTAACCAGTGTTCCAGGACAGCTGGGGCTACAGGGAGACCCTGTCTCAAAAACACCAAAAAAAACCCTTGTGTGTATGTGTGTGTGTGTATGTGTGTGTAAGTGAAAGACCAACACTACCTGATTTCAAGAATTGTTATAAAGTGACATTAAGTCACTGAAGATAAACAAAGAGATCATGAGACAAAATAGAGCCAAAAATCCCCCCAGAGAAACTGATGACTGCTTTCCAACAAAGGGACAAAGGTAATTCAGTGTGGAGAGAGAGTGGGCTTTTCAACCAGATACTGAAACACATGAATTTATGTCAAAAAGAGAAAAAGCTTCAGGTCACAGCTCATAGCTCACATCATTTACAAAATTAACTCTAGCAGGTAAAGGCACCTGTCACCATGGCTGACACTGAGTTCAATCCCCAGAACCCAAATGGAAGAAGGCGAGAACAACTCCCACAACTTGTCCTCTGACCTCCACATACTTGCTGTGGCCTGAGTGCACACACACAAATGTAATTTGAAAATTACAATATTAATATTACATGGTGGAACACACCTTTAATCCCAGTACCTGGGAGACAGAAGTAGGCAGATCTCTCAGTCTGAGGCCAGCCTGGTCTACCTAGGGAGTTCCAAGCCACGGTTGGATAGTGAAACTCTGTTTCAAAAAAAATTACAATATGAGTTTTAAAAATTAACTCTAAACAGATCATAGACCTAAATATAAAATTTTAAACTATGAAACTTCCAAAGGAAAAGTTTTCATTGACTCTAAGCTGGGTTCAAGTTTCCCAGACATCACAACCACCAATAAAATCACAACATGATAGCTTGGATTTTAACAAAATTTAAAATGCCTGGGTTCCACAAGTAAGAGACTGAAACGAGACAAAGACCAGTATATACCCTAACACTCAGGAGGCTGAGGCAGGAGGATCCTGTGCTCCCAGCCAGTCTGAGCTAGAGAGTGAGAATCAGTCTCAAAAAGATAAGATGTAACCAAATATAACAATGAGATGGCACTGCTTTGACGGTGTTAGCTGCTGTGTGGATGCTGGAAACCGAACCTGGGTCCTCTGCAAGAGCAGCAATTGAGCCATCTCTCCAGCCCCCACAATTCACTTTTGGTCAGTCCTTTAAAAAAATTATTTTACATGTGTGTTTTGTGTGCATGCATGTGGAGACCAGAAGAGGGTGTTGGATGCTGTTGGGGTTCTCTGTTATGCAAGTAGAAGTCTCTTCACGTCCAGATAGCTCACGAGTTCGGAAACCATGTGCTGCAGATTCCTTCATAGCAGAGTGCCTTCCTGGCATCCTCCCTGACTCTTCTTTTAAAGTGCTCGCCACAAATACATGCCCTCCGGCACAGGAGCTACTAGGTTTTAATCAGGCATTGTCTGATAGCCTGATAGAAGCCCACCGCCCTATGTAAATGAGGCATCCTAAAAGTACCAATCAGCTAAGACTTATTCTACTGTCTCTACACTATAAATAGTCCTAGTTTTACCCGAATAAAGTTGGAGCCTGGATCACCTCACTCAGACTCGGAGCCTGGATCACCTCACTCAGACTCGGAGCTGGATCACTTAGAGCTGGATCACTTAGACTTGGAGCTGGAGCTGAATCACTGAGATCTGAGCTGAGTCACTTGTCTTGAGCTGTAACACTAAATCCTGTGATCCAGTCTCCCCGGGGGGCGCTATTCCTCCGTTATCGGCCCACGGATACCCCAGCTTTCGCCGCCTTCGTGCCTCTTCCCTGTGGAGTTCACTGGCCAGGAACTCCGCAATCCTGAGGAAGGGTACAAGGGTGTAATAGAGGCGGGATTCCGACTAGATAATACTCTAGTAGCAGAGGAAGCTCTCCGCTCCAGAGAAGTGTGTAGCCATCAGCTACAGCCAGCATCAGAGAAGTCTGCGCACCTGCCGTCTCCAGAGAGGCGCGGCCGGCTAGGCCCGCCAGCGGCTAGCCAGTGGGACCAGAACCACTGCGAGAGAGTGTGCTCACACCTAACCCCGGGCCACATCCAGAGTGAGTGTGCCTGGGAGCCCAGGCATGCTCCCCACATCTCATGCGGCCAGACT
>NW_008335297.1:1432250-1433972 GCF_000622305.1 Nannospalax galili | reverse complement strand
ACAGAGCCAGTCTGGGTGGAACAGTGGCCTTTACCCAGGGAGAAATTACTCATTTTACAACAACTTGTGAAAGAACAGTTACAGTTGGGTCACATTAGGACCTCCAGGAGCCCATGGAACACCGCAGTCTTTGTAATAAAGAAGAAGACAGGGGCATGGAGACTGTTGCAGGGCCTTAGAGCTATAAATAAAACCATGAAAATATGGGGATCTCCCCAAAGAGGCCTACCCATGGTCTCTGCCATTCCTCTTAATACTCCCCTGTTAGTCCTAGATATAAAAAATTGCTTTTTCTCCATCTGTTTGCATAATAATGATTGCCAGCATTTTGCCTTCTCAGTTCCAAAAGTTAACAATTCTGGTCGTGCTAATCGATATGAATGGCAAGTTCTGCCACAAGGCATGGCAAATAGTCCTACTATATGCCAGGAGGCTGTTGCCAATGCACTAGCACCCCTATTAAAAAAGAAATTACATGTTTATCATTACATGGATGACCTCTTGGTCTGGCAAGATGAGAATTCCTCTCTAGAAAAATTAAAAAATGCTATGATAAGCACCCTAGAGGCAAAAGGTTTTGTAATAGCAACAAATAAGATACAATCAGTCCCCCCCATTACCTTCCTAGGGACTGAAATAACACCCACTGCTGTTAGGCCCCTCAAACCTGTCCTAGATGTTCCCCATCCACTTACCCTTAACTCACTTCAAAGTTTTCTAGGTAATATTAATTGGCTAAGGCCATGGCTTCCTATCCCCACAAGTCAATTACAGCCACTCTTTGATCTCTTAAAGGGAGACAAAAACCGAGCCTCCAGACGGTACCTAAACCCAGATGCAAAAAGGGCTCTTCAAGTAATTAATAGCCATTCCCAAAAGGCATCACTAGCCAGATATGATCCCAAGCTGCCTGTCCAACTCAATATTTAATTCCTCCCCAACCATGGTAGGAGCGATTCATCAGCCACACGGAGTACTAGAATAGCTTCACACACCAGTAGGTGGCGCTCCTTGCTTCCTTACAGAAGTGGACACCCTTGCTGCCATGGTTCGACAAGGGAGAAATAGGGTCATGCAGATCATCGGAAAGGAAGCAGATATTCTCATTATCCCCTTCTCATTATCAGATGTACAATGGCTCTTAAAGCATCACTCCTCCTTTGCAATTAGCTTAATAGGTTTCCCAGGACAAATTGATAATCACTACCCCAAAGATAGATGGATGTCAGCTATTCCAACATTTCATTGGCTACCACCTAGACTTTTTTATAATAAACCAATAAAAGAAACTATCACAGCCTTTACAGATGGAGGAAAAAGGGGAGCTGAATTAGTAATATATGACTCTCCTGATGATCCACCTATAATACATTTCCAGCCCTTATCTGATAAATCCCCACAGTTTAAAGAGCTCTTTGCTATCTACATGGCTCTTGATAAAATTGATAAGCCCTTTAACCTTTATTCTGATAGCATCTATGCTGTTAATTTACTTCCATGGCTAAGTCGTTCCTTTATTAAAATTGATGGCAACCCCATCTCACCCCTGTTAATTAAAATTTCCACACTGTTACAAAAGAGAGTGGCACCATTATTTGTCCAGCATATCAGGTCCCACCCCTCTCTCCCAGGACCTCTTACTAAAGGAAATGCCATAGCAGATAAAGTAGCCAGCCCTGGAAATTTCCCTGCTAGCATAACAGATGCCCAAGACCTCCACCA
>NW_008335297.1:1413557-1431003 GCF_000622305.1 Nannospalax galili | reverse complement strand
GAATCACTGAGATCTGAGCTGAGTCACTTGTCTTGAGCTGTAACACTAAATCCTGTGATCCAGTCTCCCCGGGGGGCGCTATTCCTCCGTTATCGGCCCACGGATACCCCAGCTTTCGCCGCCTCCGTGCCTCTTCCCTGTGGAGTTCACTGGCCAGGAACTCCACAATCCTGAGGAAGGGTACAAGGGTGTAATAGAGGTGGGATTCCGACTAGATAATACTCTAGTAGCAGAGGAAGCTCTCCGCTCCAGAGAAGTGTGTAGCCATCAGCTACAGCCAGCATCAGAGAAGTCTGTGCACCTGGCATCTCCAGAGAGGTGTGGCTGGCCAGGCCCACCAGCAGCTAGCCAGCGGGACCAGAACCATGGCGGGAGAGTGCACGCACACCTGACCCTGGGCTGCATCCAGAGTGAGTGCGCCCGGGAGCCCAGGCGCACTCCCCACATCTCTTGCGGCCAGACTCACGCTGGGACTAGCCAGATGTGGCGGAGACCCCAGGGTGCCCGCACACACCACGCCGGGGGTCTAGCGATGCGCCCCATAGGATGCTCTAGAACTGGAGTTATGGATGGCTGTAAGCCACCATGTGGGTGCTGGGAACCAAACCTGGGTCCTCTGTAAGAGCAGCCAGTGCTCTTAACCGTTGAGCCATCTCTCCAGTCCTATAAGTAAATTGTTTAAAATTTTGAAGTGACCAGGCATGATGGTACATGCCTTTAATCCCAGCACTTGGGAGGCAGAGGCAGGCGGAGCTCTGTGAGATTGGGGTCAGCTTGGTCTACAGAGTGAGTTCCAGGCCAGCTAGGGCTGCAAGGAGACCCTGTCTCAAAAAGACAAAAAAAAAAAAAATTAAGTGTATTGAGTAGGTGGGACTCAAAAGAATACAAATGGCAAACAAATGTATGAGAAAATGCTCAACATTCTTATCCATGGGCAAAATACAAATCAAAACCATATGAGGTGCAGGGCTAAAGAGATGGCTTAGTGGTTAAGAGCACTGGCTGCTCTTGCAGAGGACCCGGGTTCAATTCCCAACACTCACATGACAGCTAACAATCATCTGTAACTCTATTTCCAGGGGATATGACGCCCTCTTCTGACCTCTTCAGGCAATGCAGGCATTGCACATCACCATGCACTTACACACATGCAGGCAATACACTCATACATATAAAAAATATGTAAAAACTAAAAATAGGCTGGGTGTGGTGGCACGTGCCTTTAATCCCAGTAGAGGCAAGAGGATCTCTGTGAATTCAAGGCCAGCCTGGTCTACATAGTTCCAGGTCACCTGGGACTACATGGAGACTGTCTCAAAAAGAGCAAAACATGTAAAAATATAAATAAATTAAAAAACAAAATTAAAATTAAAAATTGAAAATAGAAATTAAAGCAAAATTTTTTAAAAACATGCGCTGCATGTAGTGGTTCACATCTGTAATCTCATCACATAGGAAGTCAAGGCAAAGAGAATTTTCATGAGTTTAAGGCTAACCTGGGCTATATGTTGAGTTCTAGGCCAGCCTGGGCCACAGTATAAGACCCTGTCTCCGAAACAAACCAAAAACTACACTGAGATTCCTTCCATCTCATGCTTCTCAGAATGGCGATCATCAAGAAAACAAATGCCAATAAACACTGAGAGGGGCCCGACACAACACTGATGGAGATGTAAACCAATGCAGTCACTGTACAAATCAGTACAGAGCTTCCTCACAAAGGAACTTCCCACATATATTGCTGTTCAGTACATACCCAAAGAAATCCAACACAGCATACAGGAGAGCTGCCTGCACCCATGTTGACTGTGGCACTCTTCACACCAAGAGATAGTGTTAGGGAAAAGAGGAATTTACTGCTTGTCTGAATTTACTGCCTGAATTTACTTGTTTAAATTTACTGCTTATAACCAATTAACTCAACTGGAGACACAGGCATCCAGAGATAGGGGCAATCACTACAGCCCTCCCCCACTGGAGCCTGACCTGATCTGTGTCATGTCACGTAGACAGGTCTGCTTACACAAGATAACAGGAAAGAGTCGTGCCAGGCACAATACCACCCATCCCTCCCCAACTGAGACACCTGAAGGGAGTTGTAACATTTTTTTGTTATTGGTTTGTGAAATGCTTGCTTTGAAACTATTGGCTGTATGAACACGGGCTTTTGTGTAACGGTTGGGGGAGCCTATATAATCTTTACCTAAAATTGCCTCAGGGTCGATCGCTCTAACCAGACCTGCGTGTCTTGGAAGGACGGTCGGCCCCAGCTAGCTGGTTTAATAAAACTCTGCTTGATTTTTGCATCTCCATACTCGTGCATTTGTTCTCCAGAAGAGACCCACCGAGTCACAGACCCTAACAATAGAATCAGCCTAGGTGCCCACCAACAGAGGAAGGAAATGTGACCTGATGTATGTATTCACCATAAAGGAGGAGATGATGTCATTTGCAAGAAAATGGGCAGAACTGGAAGTCATCATGTTACATGAAATAAGCCAGACACGGACTATCTATTTCTCTCATGTGCAGAATCTGCATTTAACTCTAGATTAGATACATATGTATGCATATATTATGTACATACACACACATGACACAAAAGCAGAAGGAAGAGGGATGGCGCTGAGCAGTAGAGGAGGAGGGCCGAGGGAGAGCACTGGGAGGTAATCTAAGAAGCTTGCCATCTGTGTGTATGCAAACGTCCTAGCAAAGCCTGTTGTTTGTATGCTAACTGGAAACACTGAGAAACCAATCTAAATTTTAAAAAAGACAAACAAAAACTGCCCTGGATTGCCATGAGTGCTTTTACTGGATCAGAATTAATGGCTTAGATGAAGTCTGTCTTACATATCTGTATTTTTTTTCCTTGTGGTTTTAATATGTGTGCGCACATGTATGCAAGCTCATGTGTTCAGGTACACACATATACACATGTGCACACTGTTAGAGTCCAGGTCTGCAGAGACCCCCTCCCAGTGTAAAAAAAGCTTCACAAGCCAGGCCATGAGGGCCCCCTTGCAAAACAGGAACTGGCCAGACAGCTACATTTAGAGCTGTCTCAGCACAAAGCTGTTCCCCAGATAATTTTGGAAGATAAACAGGTCCCTGCACCTAGACCCACTGATGTAAGAGCTCTCTCAGTTCAAGCTACTTCCCTTGAAACTGAAGATTATTTTTGCCACCTTCCACATCCCCCAACCCCCCTATAAGAACTTTCTCAGCAGTCAGAAGGCTGCTGGTTGCCTTTCTCTCCCCAGCTGAGCTGCCAGACACCAGCAATCCTAAGAAATAAACTTTGCTTTACGGGAGTCCTATGTTTCCTGTGGCTATTCCCTGCCAGGCTTTTATCTAACACACATGTGTACAGGTGCCATACTAAAAATTGCCATCCACCTTCTTTGAGAAAGGGTAGCTTGCTGGGCTGAAGCTCACCGATTAGGCTAGAGTGGATGGCCAGTGAGCTCCAGGAATCTACCTGTCTCTGTCTCCCTAACACTGGGATTCTAAGCATGCACCACCATACCTAGCATTTTTTACGTGGGTTCTGGGGATTGAACTCAGGTTTTCATGCTTTCAAGGCAAGCACTTTACCCACCGAGTTGTCTCCCCAGCCCCTGCTTCTATGGCTTTAAAGTTTTAAAGCATGCATTGCACACACATGGAGGTCAGAGGAAACTTGTGAGAGTCGGTTCTCTCCTCCCACCACTTGGGTTTCAGGAATCAACTCAGGTCATCAGGCTTTGCAGCAACTGCCTTTACCTGCTGAGCCATCTCAGTGTTCCACATTTTCACACCTGAGTTTCGCCTATATGTTTGTGTCTTCCCTGCACTGAGATCAGAGCACAAGGGCGCAAAAGGCAAAAGACAACATTCGGTTCTGCAAGCAAACCCGGAGGCATATTTTGCTTCCATTTCCTTCCACCCTTTTGTATTCTCAAGTTGCCAAGAACAGGCCTGGGATAATCACCTCCCACACTATGCACCCGGGAGATGGAAATGGGTGTTAGATGACAGGTGACATTTTTAAACCATTGCCTTAAACTTCATTAGCCATTTTGTCCTTAGTCATGCAGACACTGTTTCCACTCTAGAACCCTTCCTTCCTTCCTTGTCTCATGTAGCCCAGGCTAGCCTCAAATTCACTATGTAGCCAAAGAGGACCTTGAACTTCTGATCCTCTTCCTTCTACTTCCCAAGAGGTGGGATTACAGGCTTGCATGGTGCACTACACCTGGTTTACATGGTACTGATACTCAAACTCCAGGGCTTCACACATGCTGGGCAAGGACCCGTATCCCTGGTCCTTGACTCAAAATTGAAACCCAAAGTGGTAGGGCTGGAGTAATGGCTCAGGAGTTTAGAGTATGCATACCCTTGGCAAGAACCTGGTTCCCAGCACCTGCATCAGGCAGCTCACAACCCCCTGTAATTCCAACTCTAGGGGATCTGAGGCTTCTGACCTCTATGGGTACACAGACACAGACGCATACGCAGACACACACACACACACACACACACACACAAATTAAAAAATAAAAAACTAAATCTTTAAAAAAGAAAATTAAAAGATAAACAGAGTGGTGAGAATGTGTGGGAGATGACCCAACAGAAAGGGCAAATTCATGAAAACTCTGTATTGCCTTTAAAAATCAATGCCATTTATCAACAGACAGATTACAAAGTTCCACAACTGGTCATACACAGATTGTCTGTGAATTGCCCAAGCCTAAGTGGCACATCTAAGATGCAACCTCTACACCTAAGGCTCACGGAACATAGAACAAGAGGTAAATAGAACACTAATGCATCTTTCAGTTCTCATCAATGAAAGCTCCCTCAATGCAACAAGAGGGTCAAGAACACAAAGGTCTCAAATGGCCAGAGAATAAGAGTCTACAGAGTGTGGGTCCTTGAACAGATTAAACTCCACCCATCCAGGGTTCAGAGACCATTGTGAAAGAGGGGTGGAAAGATTGTAAGACCCAGGGAAGAGGTGTATGACCATATGGAAATAGAGTCCTACAGGCTTCTGGGACCATCCCCATATGAACCTACAGCAATGGTGTCAGCATGTACAAGACCCATGCAAACTCAAGCAGACAAAAGGCCAACACAGAACTGTGGAAATGGACAGCAGGCCCCAATCTTAGAGAATTATTGGCAGCTGATAACTGCTAGATGAGGAAGAGCTTATCTTCTTAAAGGGAGAGACTCTAGATATGCTGACTAGACCTCAGTGGATGAACTTGCACTGAGGGACATCTGGGGACACTAACTTGACATGATAGGCCTTAACACAAATAACAGAATGTATGAATTCCAGCGTGAGGGGGGCGGTGGCTATAAGTGGGTACCAATGGGGAAGGGGGTATAAGTCAATAAAGATGTTCTGTATGAAATATACAAAAATTCAGGGGCTGGAGAGATGGCTCAGTGGTTAAGAGCACTGACTGCTCTTGCAGAGGACCTGGGTTCGATTCCCAGCACCCACATGGCAGTTGCGAGCTGTCCTTAACTCCAGTTCCAGGGAAATCTGAAGCCCTCTTCTGCCCTCCACAGCATTGCACAACACAGGTGCACTCATATACATACAGGCAATACACACATACACATAAAATAAATAATAAATAAAATATTTTAAAAAAAGAAATACACAAAAATTCAATTTAAAAAATTTAAAAAAAAGAAAAGTTAACCCTCCAGAAACATAAAATCTTAATGTTGTTTGCCAATTCTGCATTACAGATGATGAGTAATGAGGGTCCCATGCATTCCTGCTTCTCCATGTCCCCCTTTCCCTGTGGTCCTCCATACCCCACTTTCCCCGTGCTCCACCATGCCCCCCTTTCCCTTTCCAGGAAGAAACTGATGGAGCTGAGGAGACAGTTAAGGTAAAAGAAATCAAGCATATTTCTATATTAGTTTACACACAGAGATGGAAACATATATAGACTTGTAACACAAGTGATAGTAACGAATCAAATGTTACACTACTTCAAAGGAAAAACAACACTGCCACTGGCCAACCCATAGTGGCTGTGGCTTGCATCACCTCTCATCTGTAATCCCTATCTTTTGGGAAACTATTAACTGCCATATTGCTTGCTTCTTTTTGCTGTTCTCTAAAAATAGAAAAATAAACCTGTGAGAAGTTTATCAGTAAAAAAAAAAAATGCCATTTATGTATCATTGGTCTTAAAAGATCAATTCTATGGGCTGGAAAGATGGGTCAGTGGTTAAGAACACTGGTTGTTCTTGCAGAAGACCCAAGTTCGAATCCCAGCACCCACAAGGCAGCTAACAACTGTCTGTAACTCCAGTTCCAGGGGATCCAACAGCCTCTTCTGTCCTCTGCAGGCATTGCACAACACGAGTGCACTTACAATACACACATACATATAAAATAAAAATAAATAAATAAAATATTTTTAAAAAAAAGATCAAGTCTAGAAAATGGTCTCCATATAACTATCAAAATAACTCCCTGGTGCTAGAGGCTTGACTCACAGCTAAGCAGTGGCCATACAAGAGTGAGCACTGGAGTTCAGACTCCCAGAATTCACAGAGATGAAGGTCAGGGCATGGCCAACCTGTAATTCCAGCCTCAGAAAGCAGAAATACGGGATTCCCCAGAGCAAGCTGGCTAGCCAGACCAACCATCTTAATGTGCTCTGGGTTTGATTGACAAACCCTGCCTCAATGAATAAGGTGGAAGAGTGATCAAGGAGGATTCCCAGCATCACCCTCAGACTTGCATGTGCAAGCACACACATGCACACCACACACACACACACACACACACACACGTGTACACACACAGAGCAGGAGGGTGGGAAGGGGAAGGGGGAGGGGGAGGGGAGAGGAGGGAATTTCCTGGATCATATGGGTAAAGTTCTGAGATTTTGAAATACTACGTGTTAGGGTTCGGATCTGCAGCAGTCCCCTCCTTAGCAGGGCCTCAGGATTTTGTAAGCCCCTGAGAATGCAGGAACTGAGTTAATGAGCACCCTGGTCTTTGAAGACAAGATAAACAGACTCCACCTTTTGACCAGAGACCCATTACTGCAGAAGTTGCTTCAGCACAGCATACTTCCTCTTTGGTGATCTTAAAGGATAAACAGACACCTTTTGACCCAGATCCTGGCTGGAAGGGGGTGGTTTTAACAGAAGCTGTTCTCATATGCCCTTAGCTCCTGCTCTCTTGCCTAACTTTTTAAAAACACATCTTCCCGCTTTCTGCATCCCCCAAAGCGCCCCCCATAAAGACCCCAGCCCACAACCCATGGACTGACAATTTCCCTATCCCAAAGGGAAATGTCCCCTGCAATTTTCCTCTAATAAACTCTATCCCACCAGAGCTTTATTTGTGTCCTGGTGCTTTCTCCCAATTGACCAAATTCATCTACCACTATGTATTGATAATCTAAATAATTAAACAATTCTTTGATTTCTAGAGAAGCACACCATCTGTCATTCAAGGTAATTTGCAGAAACCATCGTTATATGCGAAGGGACCAATTCTAGACCCTCACCTATTGTTTCTTATAAAACTCATTACATAAGAAAGATCCCAAAGCATGTGTTTGGTTTGATACCAATATACTCAAGCTTTTAACATGTCTCAGCCTCAGCCACACTATCACACAAAGTGTAGGGCTGATTATTTCTGCCTTTTCCCCAAACCCCACACAAGCCAAAAATGAGGGACTTAGGCCAGAGAAAAATCAATATTGACTCCAGTGGGAATGCCAGTCACCTCACTTACCAAAACCATTGTTAAAGCTGGTAAAATTCCAGGGAGATATTATCATAGGAAAGCAATGCACCTGTGCCTCAAGAACCCACCATATATGCAGTGGGGAGTTGTATGCAAAGATGCTAGACCAGCTCTCTACAATGAAAAAAAAAATGGAAATGACTTAGGTGGCCAGCAGTAGGGAAATTATTAAAAACTGTGCTATGAGGGATGAACGAGCACCAAAGGTATCAAAGCTGGACCGCGGCTTGAATGTGAAAAGGCCCCCACAGGCTCGTGTGCTAGACACACTATTTCTAGCTGGTGGCGGTGCTGTGTGGGGAAGTTGTGGAACCTTTGGGGACAGTGGTTTGGCTAATAAAAGTGAGCCCTCTCAGGCTGGGCCTTAAAGGTGGTATCTGCTTCCTGGTTTTGTGTGTCTCATGAGGCCTCAGTTGACCTTGAACTCATGTGTAGTTGAGGATTGTACTTCCAATCCACCTGCCTCCAACTTCCCAAATGCTGGGATTACAGGCCTGGGACACCACACCTTTTAGGCAGTGCTGAGGATCAAACCCAAGGCCTACTGCATCCTAGACAAGCACTCCGCTAACTGAATTGCATCCTGAACCCTGCTTTTAGATCACCCAGGGTTCTGCTTCCTGATTCCTCAAGATGTAAAGAGCTGCTGTCTCTGGCTCCCACCTCTAGACTGAGCTTCTTTAGCTGCCAGCCCTTTCCCACCATGAAGAATGGTGTCTCCTGAAACCATGAGCCAAAACAAACTCCTCCCTTAAGTTACTTCCATAACCATTTTGTCACAGTGCTGAGAAAACTAATGAATGCACAAACCCAGAATGGCTGGACCTCCAATGCTCAGTAGAGTATTTTTTAAGGACATATATATACTTATATATGCATATATATGCATATATATGATGTAATGTGTGTGAGGAGAAAATAATCCCATTCCTGAAGATAAATGTATTTCAACACAAAACCAAAACTATGCAATGAAATAAAATCAACTCATGGGGTTGGAGAGATGGCTCAGCAGTTAACAGCACTTGCTGATCTTGCACAGGACCTGAATTCAGATCCCAGAACCCACATTTGGCGGCCTGCAACTGCCTGAAACTCCAGTAGCAAAAGGAGATCCAAGGCCAGCACCCATGCACACAGTCATATGCAAATAAAAATAAAAAACTCATAATTATCTCCTTGGAAAGGAAGAAAGGAGGAAGGGCATTGGGTAGGAAGGTGCACGGGAGGTCCAGCCACTCTGCTTTTGTGCATTAGAAGTCACATGCAGAAAGAGAGGAACAGCAACTGAACTCTATACTGTCTCCTGCTTCACATCTATTAGACATCAACCTGACGTCAACTCTGCATGTTCATGCTGTACCTCAGATAACCTGGCTGACCTTTTTAGAGCTCATCTAGAAAAAGAAAAAAGGGAAAAAAGAAAAAAAAACTTGTTATTCATAGCTGCCACTGTGATCTCGTTCTGGCTCTAGAGTGAACTGATTTAAGCAGATAGATTCTTTCCCAGCTGAGAGGTTCAGACTGATGTCAGGAGGTGATCCCAGGGCATCCTGCACGACACCAGGGCATCTTGCGGAAGCGTCACTTCTTTGCAGAACTAAATGTGGTTTTTGTCTTTACATTTTGAGCATGGCTGCTGTTTGCTGAGGATGAGGAAGCCATTGTCGTCACCTTCCTTTCCAGGCTGAAGCTCTTTGGTTACACAGGCAACACGTCTTGCCACATTCTGCCAATGACATACAATCCAAGATGAGGCGGGTCAAAGGAAAGTGTGGTCCTCCTTCTGAGAGGTACAGCAAATGCACAGTATGAGATTCCAAAGAAATAAATGTAGACTCAAAGATGAGGGGGAGGGAGTGGAATGGGACGAGGAGAGGAAGAGGAAGGAAGAGGAAGGAGGAGGAGGAAAGAGGAAGAAGAGGGGGGGAAGGAGGAGGAGGGAGGAGGGAAGAGGCAGGAGAATCAGTCAATTCAAGGCTAGTCTGGGCTATTTAAGATATTAAGATTCCACCAGACGTGGTTGCATGCCTTTAATCCCAACACTTGGGAGGCAGAGGCAGGCAGATCTCCAGTTCAAGGCCAGCCTGGTACTACATAGTGAATTTCAGGTCAGCTGGGGCTACAGGGAGACCCTGTCTCAAAAAGACAAAAGACAAAAATAAATAAATAAATAAAAGTAAGATTCCAAAAATCAATCAAACAAAAAATTGGAAGAAAGGAAGGACGTCAAATCCATAGCAGCAGCAAACAAGTGGGAAATGAAATGCTTGATTAGGAAGACAAGAATGCTGTGATTGCTTTTCCCCAAATTCATCCACGGATCCAACGCAGCCAGCCCTGAGCAAAACCCCAGCAGACATTTTGTAGACACTTGTGGGCTGAATTTAAAAGCCATATGGAAGTTGGGCGTGGTGGTGCTTGCCTTTAATCCCAGTGCTTGGGAGACAGAGGCAGGCAGATCTCTGTGAGTTTGAGGCCAACCTGGTCTACATAGTGAGATTCTAGCTGGGGCTGCAGGAAGACCCCGTCTCAGAAAGAAAAAAAAAAAAATAAGCTATATGGAAAGGAAAAAGGTCTAGAAGAGTCAAAACAATAAAATAAGAAAAACAATTGAATAAAGTTGGAGGATTTTCAACAGCTAAATTTTATTCTCAACATAAAGACAGATCTGCCCCAAATACAAAGTGCAGAAACAGAGCACCCAGAGAGACCTAACTGAATTTATATATTTTTGTTTTACGTGTATGAGTATTTTGCCTGCATGTCTGTAAGTGCTCCACATGTGTGTAATGCCCACAGAGGTTAGAAGAAGGCATCAGTCCTCTGGGAACTGGAGTTACAGACTTGTTAGCTGCCATGTGGGTGCTGGGAACTGAACCTGGGTCCTCTGTAAGAGCAGCAAGAACTCTTAAGCACTGAGCCCCAGCCAGCTCAGTTTTAACAGTGTGTTGGTCCCTTTTCCATTGCTATGACAAAATACTTGAGAAAGTCAACTGAGGACAGGAAGGGTAACTTTGGCTTCCAGTTTCAGAGGCTTTGGTTCATGGTCCTGTTACTGTGGGCTGCAGTTGAGGCAGTGAGGACACTGAGGCAAAGACAAAGCTGCTTACCTTATGGCATCCAGGGAGCAGACACACACACACACACACACACACACACACACACACACACACATACATCAGAAGGGGGGTCATCGATCACTCTGAGGGCAAGATACACCCTTCATAGGCCTGTGCCTTAGTGACTTCTCCACTCAGACCCACCTAAAGTCATCCAATTATGAATCTATCAATGGGTAATCTATTAATTAGGTTAAAGCCCTCATGATCCCATCAGCTCCCCAAAGCACTTCCAGTGGTTGTAGAACAAACCTTGAACATATAAGACTTGGGGGGGACACACATTTTGCATCCAGTAATACAAAGATATCAAGGCCATTCAATGAGGGAAACAGTCATTTTAACCAGTGGTGAAGCAACTAGATTTACACATGAGAAAAACATCAAGCCTTACCTCACACCACACATGAAAATTAACACTTGATTTCAGCCAAAAGCCTAAGAAGCAATTCAAAAATTAACTCAAAATACATCAGGAAATATAATCTGATTGCTGTACAAGCTTGAAGCCCTGAGTTCAGATCCCCAGCACCCATGTGAAAGCCGGGCATGGTGGCATGCACTTGTTCCACCACTGTGGGGTGAAGAAAGGTGGATCTCAAGGGTTCACTGGCCAGCCCAGTCTAGCAGAAAAAGTGACTTCCAGGTTCAGTAAGAGACCCAAGTTAATAAAATAAATAAGGTGGATGGGCTGATGAGATGACTGAACAGGTAAAAGCACTTGTTGCACAAACCCTATGATCCTGGAATCCACATAAAGGTAAAAGGAGAGGACCAACTTCACAGAATTGTCCTCTGACCTCTACACAAAGCAGTGTGGCACATGGACCCACACCATACATACACATACACATACACACACACACACAGAACATTCACACCACACGCACTGTGATAACTAATCCTGTCAATTTGACTGGATCTGGAATTAACTGAGAGAGACTTTCTTGATTGGATTATTTGAAGCTAGAAGACCCACCCATGGGGGTGTTACCTTCTGATGGCAGCCCGTATAAGAGGCCATGGCAGAAGGGAGTTTTTGCTTTTTGCCTGCTTGCTTCTCTTTCCCTGGTGAGTTCATCTTGCTGCTCTGGCATTCCTTCACTGAGAGGAGAACCAACTTCTTTGGATTCCGATGTAGACTGAAGACTAGCAGAGCTCCAGGAATCCTTCAGGCCTTCAGTGTCAGAACAGGACTGCTGAGACATCTAGCCTCATAGACTGAGCAACTACTAGATTCTGTCTCTCCAGTGTGGTTCAGCCATTGTTGGACCACTCAGACTCCAGCTGGTAAGCCAATCTAATAAATCAATACGTGTGTGTGTGTGTGTGTGTGTGTATTCATTTTATCAGTTCTGTTTCTTTAGAGACCCTAATACACCGCACGTACACACGCACCCATACACCCCACACACCCATATAGCACACACACATAGCTCACACACACCCTCACCTACATACACACCCCACACACTAAAACAACCCCCCGCACATACTGCCCCCCCATACCACATATACACACTCTCACACACTATCACAGACCTAAAGGCAAGGCCTAAGGTAACAATTATACAGGAAAACACAGGAGAAAGTTCTTACAACCTTGATGCACAATTTTTCTTCTTATGCTGGGGATTAAACAAGATCTTATGTGGGTTCTGCTAGCTCACTTCCACTGAACTACACACCCCAAATCTGAGGAGTTCTTCATGAGGCATAAAGGGGAAAATGGCAAACTAGTCTTTATCAAAATTTAAAATTTCCATGCTTCAAAAGACACCATTAAGAATGTGAAATCATGGGGGCCCGGGAGATGGCTCTGGAAGTAAAGTGCTTGTTAGGCATGAGCACCTGCCCCTGTCCCTCACTCTTGGTTCCCTATATCCACACAACTCACAGGGTGTGTCATGTGCCTGGCCAGCGAAGCATTTGAAATGCCTAGCCTTCTACAAATCCTCAAACTTCTCAGAAAAGTAAGATGACGACGGCTGTTTGCTGGCCTCCACCAGCTGGGTCTGAGGTCCAAACTGTCCATCTCTCACAGTGCTGTCTCCTCCCCAAAAGGAACAGGGATCTTGTGAGCAATGCACAGTGCTTTCTGCAAGTATTTAAGGAATTAGTCAAAACCCTGCTGTGACCAGGAGTAACCTAAACACCGAAGCCCTAGGGTTTTTCTGCTCTAACTCAGATGATTCTTGAACACTGCAAGCCCCTTGGCTCTCCAAGCAAGAGCACGAACATGCAGCAGTGGTCCCCTGGGAGTTAACTTATCACAGCAGAGCCCAGGGGCCATACCCACCACCAGTGGGCCTTTAATGAGGTCTGCCGCTGGGCTGTGTGATGCACCATCAGGTGAGTCTCAGCCTGGCCGCTGCTGACTGGAGAGAATACAGGTGACTGTCCAGAGTCTTCTAACGACCCGTAGTGGTCACCCTTGCTCTATGGAAGGTGAAGATGGGGCCCAGGGAGCCCAGATGAGGAGATGACTGAAGCATGGGTCCTCTGTGGAAGGGGAGAATGATCCAGAGCCACTGTCACTGTGTAAGGGACTAAATCCCTAATAAGAAAACAGGGTCACTGGAGAATAATAAAGCTGGTACACACCCTGCTTGGTCTTGGCCCCACAGGAAGGTCTTATTTTTAACTCTGACAGGGTCCCTTCATGACCTGCTTGGAGTCATGTGGTCCTGAATATCTCAGCTTGGAGATGTGAACTATCGGCCTTCTCATCTTTAAGCTGATGAATCCAAAATTAGAGGGGAAACCACTAAACCCTGGGAGACATTGGATTTTCAGTTTCCAGGTCCCCTCTCCAGATATGGAGAGCTCTCTCTCTCTCTCTCTCTCTCTCGTGTGTGTGTGTGTGTGTGTGTTTGTGTATGTATGAGTCTTCATTCTTTCTAAAGTAAAGTCTCTCCTATGTCTGAGATTTTTTTTCCTGCCTTTTAATTATTTAATTGGCTCAAAATGAACCCAAGCTTACCCCTAGGCTGATAACATGGCGACAACTGCACTGGCCACAAACAACTTTGCAGGCAACGCCCCAACCGTGGTGGATCAACTTTAGAGAAATAATCCCATCTATCACCCACACCTTATTGCTGGCTCACCAATCACATACCATCAAGGGGGAGAGGGGGAAAGAGTTGAGGGTGCATAACACCTACAGGCAGTGTTTTTGAAAGCTTGGCAGGGCTGGGATCTAGCTCAGTGGGAGAGCACTGGTCTAGTGTAGCTGTGACCCTGGCTCTATCCAGCACTGCAAAACAATGATTTTTTTTTTTTTTTTTTTTTTGGTCCTTTTGAGACAGGGTCTCCCTGTAGCCCCAGCTGTCCTGGAACTCACTATATAGACCAGAGAGTCTATATAGGGTCTCCCTGTAGCCCCAGCTGTCCTGGAACTCACTATATAGACCATGCTACCCTTGAACTCAGAGAGATCCAACTGCCTCTGCCTCCTGAGTGCTGGGATTAAAGGCCTGCGTTACCACGCCTGGCCAACAATGACTTTTTAAAAGATTTTGGGGTGTATGTGCACATGCATGCACGTGTGTACACCTGTACGCATGGTGACCAGAGGCCAGAACAGTGTGTTGGATCCATTGGAGCTGGAGTTACAGATGTTTGTGAGTTATAAGCCACCCAGCGTGGGTGCTGGAATCTGAACTGTGGTACTCATGATGGAGCAGCAAGCGCTCTTAACCACTAACTCATCTCTACAGCCACGTAAGTAGTAATTTTTGTGAAGTTTGTACTTTGGAGACAGACACAGGGACACGGGTACAGGAAAAAGACTAAAACCCTATGTATAGTTTCTCTAAATAGGAAAAAGTATCTGTTTCAACATAAAGAAAATGTAGATGTTTATAAGTTACTCAAATTTAGGCAACTTAATTACACAAGTGAAACACGCTGCCCCATAGTGCCACCTGGCTTCCTCACCGTCCGTTCTGACACTTCCTCACACAGGCAGGAGGGGCTGCACAAGCTTGTTAGAAGGCCAAAAAAAGCAGGTCACCATATGTCCCAGGCCAGTACGAGCTACAGAGCGAGACTTTGTCTCAAAACAACAAACAAGCAAACCCTTCATATGCACATCGACTTTGGCTGCTCGGAAATTCTTCCCCCAAAGTCAGAGGGCCTTACCTGCAAGCTTCCACAACCTGCTGAGCCACGGACCCTGGAAGAAAGACAAAGAAAACTCTCCTGGATTTGAGATGAATGACCATCGATTGCTGGTTCCTGAGAAAGGGCAGGATTCTGTGTGACCATCAAAGGGTTCGCTGGCAGCTCAGCCCACAGGGAAAGAACACATAATCCAGTAGGCCAAGGAAGTATCCAGATATATTTGGAAGGGAAGCCTGCGTGTTGATTCCTTCTGCAGTACTGAGGACCTAAATAATAGGCGCAAGATGTGGGGCAGGACAGACCGACACACCAACCAGGTGCCCGTCATCAGCAGCCTCTAGAGGTTTCTCTCCACCTGAAAGAGATGTAGGCCATGGCCCACAGTTGACACCTGTGATCTGTGGTGTCAGGTTCACAGGTCAGCTGTCCCCCCAGACCTGAAGATACCTGGAGCATACTACTGTGCACACAAGCCCAGGATCCCTGAAGGTTCACCTCCCATCTGTCCCCAAGAAAAGCTAATAAGCTGCTTGTAAAAATCTGCCTTCCCTTCTACCTGCCACTTAGCCTGGCTGCCATGAGATGCTTCCCTCATTTCTTTTCAAATGGCAGATTGCTCCAGGCCACAAAAAAGGAGCAGACCACCCAATGGCTAGCTCCCAGAAACAGATTAAATCAATTGTGGGCTAATAGTGGAAAAACGAGGCAGCTATTAATAAGGCAAATAAGGAAGCCCATTGCTGCATAATTATCATGTTACAGCACTTATTTTAATATGCATAATCCACAGTGTAATAGTGTTTGTATTATGCAGCATGCTAATAAACAGTAGAAATTTGTATTTACCAAATAATAGGCTAGCAATAATTGTGGTGACTATATTGTATTATCTACTAAAAGCCATTGAATTAACGCACCATATATTACTATACGAAAAAAAAGTGCAGATGAAAACAACCAGTCCATTTACATAAAAATTAAAAGGCACGTTGCAATCGATGAGCATGAATGTCCAGACTCTTGCAGCTCAGACCTCGGACGTTAAGCGTGCCCTGCAGGGGGACCTACAAGCAGGGGCTACACCCCCAAAGTTGAGCGTTCAACAAATTGTATTTCTAGCAGGATCCGGGTGTTGGTGCTGGGATCAAGGGACACCCTAAGCCACACAGCGGCAGTCCGGAGAACTAGTTGGGGTTTTTATTTTGCAAAATCGACGCCTTGCTTCACAACCTTTGCTGACTGGGTACTCTGAACGGGGCAGCCGAGGCCGCCCTAATAATGACAACCTCCTAGTGGGTAGGGGACCCCACTCTTCCAGAGCGGAAACAGCCTCGAAGAACAGCTGTGGAAGAGCGTTCGACCACTGGGCGAGCGGAGATTCGAACCGGAGATACACAGACGCCCAGCGAGCGCTCCGCGGGTCCGGGAGCTACTTCCGGGTCCCCGCGGGCCGCGGTCGCAGAGACCCACAGCGGGTTTGGAGCGGCCGGCTCGCGCGCCCGCGCACGGAATCCCGCAAGCGGCCCACGAGGGGCGGGGCCGCCGCGCTCCGCTCGTGCCGCGGGGCGCGCGCACGGGAGCGACGCCAGCATAGAGGCTCGCGCAGCCGCCATCCTGATGCAGGCGCGGTGGCCAAGTGGTAAGGCGTCGGTCTCGTAAACCGAAGATCACGGGTTCGAACCCCGTCCGTGCCTGTTCTGGCGGCGCCGGTGGAGACTTTTTAGGGAAAGGGCACTTTCAAGCACCTCGTCCCTTTACCCAGTTTCCCCCTGAATTTAAGTCCTCTCGGTGACGGTTGGCTGGACAACCGTTTTCTTAAACAGTTTGATTTCAACCTCCTTTCTTCCGTAGCGCAAGCTGAAAGTGTGGGTGGTCCAACGTCCAATCTGGACCAAGAACTTCATTTTAAGCTCCCTGCAAACAGCGACCCCCTGCCTGCCTCTAGGTGCTTCGCCCTCTGCTGGACGCTGAGGTGACCCCGCCCTTCCGGTGAGATCCTGGAGCTGGTGCTCCTTGGTGGGTCTGGGAACAGCACGTTTTTATGATCATTTAAAATACCCCCTCGTCGGCTAACGGAGA
Organism: Nannospalax galili; assembly: GCF_000622305.1. Classification (NCBI taxonomy): domain Eukaryota; kingdom Metazoa; phylum Chordata; class Mammalia; order Rodentia; family Spalacidae; genus Nannospalax; species Nannospalax galili. The sequence goes on along the minus strand of NW_008335297.1, from coordinate 1,413,894 downwards.
TGGCTCAGTGGTTAAAAACACGAGCTCCTTTTCCAGAGGATACAGGCTCGGTTCCAGTATCAGACTAACAACCGACTGTAACCCTAGTTCCAGGGGAGCCAGTACCCTCTCCTGGCCTAGGCAGGCATTGCACGCACCCGTGCCCTCACGTTCGAGCGGACAACACACGCATAGGCATGAAAACTTTTTTTTTAATCCAATGTTTTTCTCCCTAGTGAAAGAACCACTTACTTGATACTACGCCCACACCCAGAGTCAACTGGTATCTGTCTCGCTTGCTATTTTTAAAAGGAAATCCACGCAGGCCAGCATTGCCAGAGAGAGAAAGAGGGGAGGA